>NW_025160492.1:0-1536 GCF_004010195.1 Chiloscyllium plagiosum
ATATGAGGTTACAAGTTACAGGGACTCCCAAAGCATCTACCGTCCCACTGTATCGCACTGAGCTGCCTCCTGTGCTGGATCGTACCTGCCTTTGGGACAGGACATATCCAGGGATGGTGATGGTGCTGTCTGGGTTATATCTGTCAGGTAAAATTCAGTGAGTCAGACTGTTATTTGACTTGTCTGTTAAAGAGGTTTCCGAATTTTGGAACGAGTAATCATTTGTTAGTAAGGAGGACTTTGCAGGTTCGACAATGATGTTTCTAACGTTCAATTTTCCGTTGTCCAGGTCAGTCCATCCGTTTTAATTTCTTTGAGATTTTGTAGCACATCTGAATGACTCGCTAAACCATTTCAGGGGCGATTGAGAATCAATCACATTGCTTTGGGTCTGGAGTCAACGGTCGCCAGTCTAGGTGAGGAATGGAGGATTCCTTCATTGAAGGATATCAGTGAACCACATGGATTTTTCTGACAATCGGCAACGATTTCATTCGCATAGGTAGATTATTAATTCCAGGGATATTTTTAAATTATTGGATTGAATTTCCACCATCTACAGTGGTGGGATTCGGACTTGGGTCCACAGAACCGGAGCTGATTTTCTGGATTGATAATCTCACGGTAATACCATGGGGCCTACTTGGAACCATATGTTGTACTCAACTACTATTCAATGTGTTTTTCTACTTTTCTATCATTGTTATGTTATTCAGGAACCTCATCTTTCATTAAATCCTGATTGAAATACACGGTGATGAAAGTCATCCCGACTGCTCGAATTTGATTCTGTCTGTTTTGTTTGAATAGACATGTCAAGGCAGCTGCACATCAGAGAAGAACATGAAGAGATAATGGTACTTGTGCACTGCACCTGTCACTGGACCAGCGTGTCTGTCCAGACACCGAAAATACTTATTGTGGGTCAGAGAACCGCGAAATTATCATAGCACAAATGGGAGTCAGTCAGCCCAGCGTGGGATCACAAGCTTTCCAACGGCCCAACTGGAACTAGAGAGAGTGTGTGGAGATAAATTGTGTGAGAAAGAAAGTGAAGAGAGATAAATTGAGAGAGAATAGAAAGGGGAGCGACAAACTGAGTGGGGGATGAAAAGGGGTTAAATGAGGGTGAAGTTAGATAGATCAGAAGACAGCATGAAGGGGGGATAGATATGGACAGACAGAAATTAGAAGTCTTATTTAGAAATACCTCTGGATTGCAAGCCCTTTGTCTGGGTGTCATACACTGTGAGCAGTGTGCTGATACTGGCTATCATCCCAGATCACTTATTTCCAATAATTTCACAGAGCTAGGTTACTGACAGCTAAACACAATCCATTCGGCCAATAGATTAGTATCATGGAGAAGATACATGGAGAAGAAAAATTGACTATGCCAAGAACAGCAGGAAATGATAACACCCCCTACTGTGTGAGAGACTGGTCCAGAGAATCTCAGTCAGGTGGATCACTGACTGTCGTGGAAATTAAACTGACTGGACGTAGATGCTAACAAGAGCAAAGAAAAAGCTTTAT
>NW_025160493.1:0-1536 GCF_004010195.1 Chiloscyllium plagiosum
ATCTCAGATAGTTCTCTCTCAATACCTCAGAAAGTGTTCCCTCAATACCTCAGAATGTGCTCCCACAATACCCTAGAATGTGCTCCCTCAATAGCTCAGATAATTCTCCCTCAGTACATCAGATAATGTGCTCGCAATTCCTCAGATAGTACTCCCTCAGTACCTCAGATAGTGTTTCCACAGTACATCTGATAGTGCTCCCTCAATAACTCAGATAGTGCTCCCTCAGTCCCTCAGATAGTTTTCCCTCAATGCCTCAGATCGTGTTTCCTCAATACCTCAGAAAGTGCTCCCTCAATACCTCAGTTAGTACTCCCTCAATACTTCGGTTAGTGCTCCCTCAGTACCTCAGATAGTGCTTCCTCAAAACTCAGGAAGTGCTCCCACAAGACCTCACTTAGTACTCCCTCAATACCTCAGATAGTGCTTCCTCATTACATCAGATAGTATTGCCTCAATACCTCAGATAGTGCTCCCTCAGTACCTCAGAAAGTGCTCCCTCAGTGCCTCAGAAAGTGCTCCCTCAATAACTCAGATAGTGCTCCCTTAGTCCCTCAGATATTTCTCCCTCAATGCCTCAGATAGTGCTTCCTCAGTACATCAGATAGTGCTCCCTCAATAACTCAGAAAGTGCTCCCTCAACACCTCAGAAAGTGCTCCCTCAATATCTCAAAAGGTGCTCTCTCAGTACCTCAGATAGGGCTCCCTCAATTCCTCAGAAAGGGTTCCCTCAATACCTCAGTTAGTACTCCCTCAATACCTCAGAAAGTGCTCCCTAAGTACCTCAGATAGTGCTTCCTCAAAACCCAGAAAGGTCTCACTCAATACCTCAATTGGTACGCCCTCAATACCTCAGATAGTGCTCCCTCAGTACCTCAGAAAGTGTTCCCTCAGTACCACAGAAAGTGCTCCCCAGTACTTCAGAAAGTGCTCCCGCAATGCCTCTGAAAGTGCTCCCTGAATACATCAGAAATTGCTCCCTCAATACCTCAGATATTTCTCCCTCAATGCCTCAAAAAGTTCTCCCTCAATACGTCAGATCGTTCTCCCTCAATATCTCAGATAGTTCTCCCTCAATACCTCAGAAAGTGCTCCCTCAATACCTCAGAATTTGCTCCCACAATACCTTAGATTGTGCTCCCTCATTAGCTCAGATATTTCTCCCTCAGTACATCAGATATTGTGCTCTCAATTCCTCAGATAGTTCTCCCTCAATACCTCAGATAGTGCTCCCTTAGTACCTCAGACAGTGCTCCCTCAATAGCTCAGAAAGTGCTCTCTTATGTACATCAGAAAGTACTCCCTCAGTACCATCGAAAGTGTTCCCTGAGTACCTCAGAATGTGCTCCCTCAGTACCTCAGAAAGTGCTCCCTCAATACCTCAGATTGTTCTCCCTCAGTACCTCAGAAGATGCTCCCTCAATATCTCAAAATGTGCTCCCTCAGTGCCACAGATAGTGCTACCTCAAAACCTCAGAAATTGCTCCCTCAGTACCTCAGAAATTGCCCCCTCAATACTTCAGAATGTGCTCCCTC
>NW_025160494.1:0-1537 GCF_004010195.1 Chiloscyllium plagiosum
AAATCTGACGTTTCGGGCAAAAGCCCTTCATCAAGAATACCAGCCTGATGAAGGGCTTTTGCCCGAAACGTCGGATATTCCTGCTCCTCGGATGCTGCCTGAACTGCTGTTTCAGTATAGTCAATTAAAGCAGGATAATTCCCACTACAGGTCATTCACAATCAGCAGCAAAGAGATGGTGGGGCTCATTGACAGTGTTACTAAGCACATTGATGCTTGATTCATGTTCTGTCAGCTCCAAACCTCGCTGCTGAAATGTTTGAATCAAACTGTTGAGCGATGATAGGGCACATCTCTGGAGCAGATCTTGGTACAGGAGCCACAGCTTCTAGAGCTGATCGCTATCACGTTTTTGCCGACTCGCTAAACATCTGACCCATAGTATGGAATTAGAAACTTGAAGGCCAGGCAACATCACGAATGGGATGTTGAATCATAGAAAATTGCAGAGTTACAGATACGTACAACACAGGAGGTGTGGAGAAAGTGAGGTCTGCAGATGCTGGAGATCAGAGCTGAAAATGTGTTGCTGGAAAAGCACAGCAGGTCAGGCAGCATCCAGGGAACAGGAGAACCGACGTTTCGGGCATATCATCTCTGTGCCAGTCAATAAAATGCCAATCAGCCTAATCTCACTTTCCAGCTCTTTGTGCATAATGCTGCAGCCCATTGCACTTTGGTGCATATCCAAGTATTTTTTTAACTGTGATGAAGGCCATTTTTCTTTTAGACAATGAGCTGCTGACCCCCATGAGCAATTACTTTAAATCTATGCCCCTAGCTTTGGACCTCACTGCTATGAGAAGAAGTCCTTCCTGCCCATACTATGTCCCCGACTATTTTACTACCTTTTACCTTCCTCCATTCCAAAGTAATCAACCCCATCCAATTGTATTTCTCCTTCTCATTAAAATTTTCCAACCCTGGATATAATATCATTCATCTCCTCTATACTCACCCCACCTTAAGTCTTAAGCAATGAAGCAAAGTATCACTAGCATTCATAGAACATAGAACATGGCAGCGCAGTACAGGCCCTTCGGCCCTTGATGTTGCACCGACCTGTGAAACCAATCTGAAACCCATCTAATCTACACTATTCCATTTTCATCCATATGTCTATCCAATGACCATTTAAATGCCCTTATGTCTATCCAATGACCATTTAAATGCCCTTAAAGTTGGCGAGTCTACTACTGTTGCAGGCAGTACTCTCTGAGTAAAGAAACTACCTCTGACATCTGTCCTATATTTATCACCCCTCAACTTAAAGCTATGAACCCTTGTAGAAGCTATCACCATCTGAGGAAAAAGGCTCTCACTGTCCACCCTATCTAACCCTCTGATTATTTTATATGTCTCAATTAAGTCACCTCTCAATCTTCTTCTCTCTAACGAAAACAGTTTCAAGTCCCTCAGCCTTTCCTTGTAAGATCTTCCCTTCATACCAGGCAACATCCTAGTAAATCTCCTCTGAATCCTTTCCAAAGCTTCCACCATGAGTTTGTGGCTCCAAAACTCAATCCCTCTACCAATA
>NW_025160495.1:0-1537 GCF_004010195.1 Chiloscyllium plagiosum
TGCAGTCCCTGTGTATAATCCAGATAAAGCAGTACCTGTCTATGAAACAGAGAATGGCAGAGGCTGTGTTTAATAAAGAGAATGTGAGACCCTGTGTATAATACAGAGAACAAATGTTCATGTGTATAATATAGAGAACTGGAGCCCCTGTGTATAATAAAGGGTACAGCAGTCCCGGCATACAACAGAGAGAACAGCAGCTCCTGTGCACAATACAGAGAGCAGCTGTCCCTGGGTGTAATATAAAGAACAGCAATCCCTGTGTTTTATAAAGAGTACAGCAGCCCATGTGTCTAATATAGAAAACAACATTACCTGCGTACATTAGAGTCGCTGCGTGTTATAGACAACAGCTGTCCCTGTGTATAATACAGTGAACAGCTGGACTTGTGTATAATACAGAGAACTGCTGTCCATGTGACTATAATATACCTGTCTATGGAACAGAAAACGGCAGATGCTGTGTTTAATATAGAGAAAAGCAGTGCCTGTAACTAATACAGAAAACAGCTTTCCCTGCTTACATTATAGGGAACAACAGTCGCTGCGTATAATACAGAGAACATGCGTCCCTGTGTGTCGTACAGAGAACAGCAGCCACAGTGTAGAAGATAGAGAGTAGCAGTCCCTGTGTATAACACAGAGAACAGCTGTCCCTGTGTATAATATAGAGAACATGAGTCCCTGTGTCTCATATAAGGAACAGCTGTCCCTGTATCTAATATAGGGAACAACAGTCACTGTGTATAATACAAAGAAAAACAGCCAATGTATAAAATATAGAGAATAGCAGTCCATGTGTGCAATATATAGGGCCTGCCAGGGCTGAGGCCAGGAGTGAAGGCTGTCCTTGTGTATGATATAGAGAACAGCAGTCCGTGTGTATAATATAGACAACAGCTGTCCCTGTGTCTATTATAGAGAACAGTCGTCGTTGCATATAATATAGAGAACATGAGTCTCTGTGTGTAGTACAGAGAACAGCAGCCACAGTGTAGAAGATAGAGAGTAGCAGTACCTGTGTATAACACAGAGAACAGCAGTCCCTGTGTATTATGTAGAGAACATGAGTCACTCTGTCTCATATAAGGAACAGCTATCCCTGTATCTAACATAGGGAACAACAGTCACTGTGTATAATATAGAGAATAGCAGTCCCTGTGTATTATGTAGAGAACATGAGTCACTCTGTCTCATATAAGGAACAGCTGTCCCTGTATCTAACATAGGGAACAACAGTCACTGTGTATAATACAAAGAAAAACAGCCAATGTGTGAAATACAGAGAACAGCAGTCCATGTGTATAAAGTAGAGAACAGCGGTGTCCCGGGAAGGCCTGCCAGGGAGAATTCCTTGGGAGCAAAATTAAAAACGGGCTGAGACCAGGAGTGAAGGCTCCTCCTCCAGCTTGTCCCTCCCTCACCAGATCCTCACAATGGACTAGTCATTAAACTCCCAGGGAAAACCCTGTTCAATAACATTCACCACAGTCTAATACCAACCCTAATCATAACATAGAACATAGAACATAGAACA
>NW_025160496.1:0-1537 GCF_004010195.1 Chiloscyllium plagiosum
AATTTTTCATACCATAAATAAGGAAGAATCTAGAGCCTATTAAGAGTAAGGAAATTAAACAAATTAATTTCATCTGGGCAACCTTAAGGAAGTAGAGTTAGGGCTTGCTGAGTCAAGGGTCATAACATGGATAGAGGATTAGGTATGCACACAGTCACCACTGGTTCACCTGTTTTAAATTCAGGTTATTTATTGAATTCAAATTTCTCCACCTGGGGAAGGAAGAGTAAGAAAAAATGGTACATTTTTATGTTGGCAGATCACGACAAGTTGAGTGCTGCAAGAATCAGCGCCTTCACCTCAGGGATTTACAGAGTACATTAAAAAGTGTTAGGGAGTAATTTATCTAAGTCTGTTGACAAATCAAAGTAGGGTGGTTATGTCAGTTACAAGAAGAATTCAGGGAAGCTGCAGAGAAACGAAGACAAGTCAATTGAGTGGACAACACCATGGCAGTTGGAGTATTAAGAGGGAAGTTTGAGGTCACAAGAATAGAAATTCTGAATATTTGTTTAAAAGGCATGAAATTTTCAGAGAGACCTGTATGTATATGTACAAAAAAAACACACAAAGTCAGTCAAAATGAAATAGTTTTGATATTGGAAAGGTGGAGTGAATTTGGCCGATATCCCCCAAAGTTTAGTAGAATGGGCAGATTGTTTGATGAAACATTCAAGATTCTGAAGGGAGTTATCCATGATCAATAGATACTGGAAGGTATTCCCATTGACTGGGCAATCTAGTATATATGAACACAATCTCAGATACGGAGCACAATAATTTCAGAACCAGGTGAAAAGTAGCTTCATGAAAGGATTGACGATTTATGGAAGTTTGTATTCCACAAGAGTGTAGATATTCTATCACTGACTGAACAAGGTAGATTTTTGGTTTCTCAGGCAACCTAAGGATGTAGGTAATGATTGGAAAGTGGAATTGAAATGCAAGATCAGTTATGATCACTTTGATTGGGTGAACAGGCTCAAAGGGCAGTATGGTAAGGTCCTGCTCCTATCTCTTGTGTTCTTATTAATCTAATTTCAACAAACTTTGAGCCATAGGTTACAAGCATTTTACCTGATTCCATGCAAACATCAACACAGCAGTGTGAGAAAAATCATTATTGCAGCCATCATGTGGAAAATCTGCCCACACATTCATCTTACAGCTCTATGTTGGCACTAAACGACAGGATGGTCCAACAATCCCAGCATTCATTGACCTAAACTAAAATCTGTGTGCACAAACATGCCCATTATAACATCTATAAGATTATTTGATTAAAGAAACAAGGAAAACGAGAGCAAGAGGTTCATGAGTTGGTTCCAATAACTATTAAAGGTGTAACACAATCACACAGAAAATGCATTACATCATTGAACAAGGAGGTAGAACAGGGAGTATATTTATCCTGATTCACAACAAGCCAATTACAGCAACTCACCAGGGACACCAATAGCTGAGAGAAACGGGTAGTAACTTTCATTTACAAGCAGAATAATTGGAGGCTGCTCCATTCTGAATAGTGTCCAAACTG
>NW_025160497.1:0-1537 GCF_004010195.1 Chiloscyllium plagiosum
CAGAGTCCTTAAGAAAGTGGGTGTAGAAATAGTTGGCACATTGGTGATCATTTTCTGGCATTCTGTCGACTCTGACAGAGTTCCAATGGACTAGACAGTGAGTGAAAATGAGGAATTATACATGAGGAAAACACTGGAGTCAGTTATTAAAGATATAAAGCAGTGACAGGATCGGTCCAAGTCAGCATGGATTTACGAAAGGCAATTCAGGCCTGACACATCTTCTGGAAGGTTTTGAGGATGTGATCAGTTGAGAGTGGACAAGGCTGAATCAGTGGACAACAAAAACAAAAATTGATGAAATATTTCGGCAGATCTGGCAGCATCTGTGGAGAACAGTTGAAGTTAGAGTTTCGGATTGAGTGACCCTCCCTCAGAACTCAGTGGATAGTGTGTATCTGGAATTTCAAAAGGCTTTTGACAAGGTCCCATACAAGAGATTAGTGAGCTACATTAAACCTCATGGTATTGGAGGTAATGTATTGACATGGAGAGAGAACTCGTTGCCAGATAGAAAGCAGAGAGTTGGAATAAATGGGTCCTTCTCAGAGTGGCAGGCAGTGATGAGTGGGGTACCACAGAGTTCAGTGCTGGGACCCCAGCTGTTCACAATATTGATAAACGATATGGACAAAGGAATTGAATGCAATCCCTACAAATTTGCAGATGACACGAAGCCGGATGACAGTGTGTGGTGTGTGGAGGATACTAAGAGGCTGCAGGGTTACTTGGACAGGCTGGCTAAGTGGACAAATGCTTGGCAAATGCAATATAATGTGGGTAAATGTGAGCATCCACTTTGGTGGTAAACAGGAAGTCAGATTATTAATGAATGGTGAAAGTTTAGGAAAAGGTGAGGTGCAATGAGAGCTGGGTGTCATGGTGGAACAGTCACTGAAAGGGGGCATGCAGGTGCAGCAGGCAGTGAGGAAAGCTAATGGTATGTTGGCCTTCACAGTGAGAGGATTTGTGTATTGGATTAAGGATGTCTTGCAGAATTAAACAGGGCCTTGGTGAGGCCTCACCTTGAGTATTGTGTGCAGTTTTGGTCTCCTAGTCTGAGGAAGGACATTCTTGCTATTGAGGGAGTCCAGCGCAGGTCCATGAGACTGATTCCTGGGACAGCAGGACTGACATATGATCAACTGGGCTTGTACTCACTGGGATTTAGAAGAATGAGGGGAATCTCACAGAAACATGTAAAATCCTGATGGGATTTCACAGGCTCGATGCTGGAAGAATGTTCCCGATATTAGGGAAATCCAAAACTCGGGGTCAAAGATCACAAATTCGAGTTAGTGACAAGTTAGACAAAGGAGAACCAATGGACATGATCTATTTGGATTTCCAGAAGGCCTTTGACAAGTTGCTATACAGGAGGCTGCTAAACAACATAAGAGCCCATGGGGTTTGGGGCCCGGTACTGACATGGATAGAGAGTGGAAATAAATAGGTCTTTTGCAAGGTGGCAGCTGGTGCCTCATGCAGTTCAGCAGGGGGCATTGTTGGGACCTCAGCTATTCATGTAACAATTAAT
>NW_025160498.1:0-1537 GCF_004010195.1 Chiloscyllium plagiosum
AGGCCTCAGGCCTTCCTCCCGTTCGCCATCCTCACTTCTCCCCAACCGAAAGCCCTCCATTTCGCCCCCATCTCAGGCCCGCAGCGACTGGAGGGTGGAGAGTAGGCCCGAAAGCCTAGAGGTAGGCCTCAGGCCTTCCTCCCGTTGGCCATCCTCACTTCTCCCCAACCGAAAGCCCTCCATTTCGCCCCCACCTCAGGCCCGCAGCGACTGGAGGGTGGAGAGTAGGCCCGAAAGCCTAGAGGTAAGGCCTCAGGCCTTCCTCCCGTTCGCCATCCGCGCCAACACCCAAAACCGCCCTCTCCCCCCCCCACCCCAGACGGGGGGGGGGGAAGGGGAGGGCTTTAATTCCTTCCCCCAACCCTCCGTAGGCTCCAAACTCCCTCCTCCGACCGCTAGGCCTCGTTCCGCCATCTTGGATTCTAAGGACGAATTCACTCAATGGACATGGTGGGGGGAGGCGAGGCAACGGAGGGGGTGGGGGAGGGGGCAAGGCGGGGACCCTGGCCCTCCCCCAGAACCCCGTTCCCCCACCCCCCCCCCAACCTCCACGCCCGGGATGAGGGGGGAGCTGGAGGGAAGGAGGGAGGTGGACTTGAAGCCTGAGGCCTGTCTGGTGTCCGACTCGCTAATAAATGTCTGTTGCCGCCCCCTGTTGGTGTTCTGCCGTTATTGACTCGTGCGCGGGTCGGCCGGTGGAGGTAGGGCTCCCTCTACTCCGAGGGGGGCAGGGAGGGAAGGCTCCCACCGCGCAATCCCGATGTCCCATAAACTGTGCGGACGGATGGACACAGGGAAACGCTCCCTCTACACCGTCCCGCCCACTCCCAGGGACAGGGGGGTTAGATACAGGGTAAAGCTCCCTCTACACTGTCCCCCCCACTCCCAGGGACAAGGGGTGAGATACAGAGTAAAGCTCCCTCTACACCGTTCCCCCCACTCCCAGGGACAGGGGGTTAGATACAGGGTAAAGCTTCCTCTACAACGTCCCCCCCACTCCCAGGGACAGGGGGTCAGATATAGAGTAAAGCTTCCTCTACAACGTCCCCCCCACTCCCAGGGACAGGGGGTGAGATACAGAGTAAAGCTCCCTCTACACCGTCCCCCCCACTCCCAGGGACAGCGGGTGAGATACAGAGTAAAGCTTCCTCTACAACGTCCCCCCCACTCCCAGGGACAGGGGGTGAGATACAGAGTAAAGCTCCCTCTACACCGTCCCCCCCACTCCCAGGGACAGGGGGGTTAGATCCAGAGTAAAGCTCCCTCTACACCACCCCCCCACTCCCAGGGACAGGGGGGTTAGATACAGAGTAAAGCTCCCTCTACACTGTCCCCCCCGTTTCCCAGGGACAGGGGGGGTTAGATACAGAGTAAAGCTCCCTCTACACCGTCCCCCCACTCCCAGGGACAGGGGGGTTAGATACAGAGTAAAGCTCCCTCTACACCGTACCGCACTCCCAGGGACAGGGGGTTAGATACAGAGTAAAGCTCCCTCTACACCATCCTCCCCACTCCCAGGGACAGGGGGTTAGATACA
>NW_025160499.1:0-1537 GCF_004010195.1 Chiloscyllium plagiosum
ATCCTCTACCTCCACCGTGCACTGTCCTGCAGTTGCATGGCTTTTCTTGTGGTTTCCTTTACTATCTGCACAAATGCCACTGGTTTCGCTTCTTCAGCTTTACTTTTGTCCTTAGTTAAAAGCAATTCTAACTTCTTTGCTCATTCGAGAAGTTTGGCCATTTTCTTTCCTTCAAAACTTGCTTGGCAAATTTGAGAATCATTTTTAAATCCCAGAAATTCCAGGACGTTTAGGACAATTACAATCAATTTTAAGTTAATCAACCACAAGTCACCGAACATAAACACATTGTTTCAATTAAGTTTTATTTAAAGATCTAGGACACTAAACTGCAGGTTTTCAACTCGACTGGGTTTTTAAAATCTCTGACTGGATTTGTCTAATTCTCGTCAAATCACGAATCCGAGACTCAAGCTGTCCAAATCCCGGACGATTTATGACACGGTTAAACCCCTTTGCTCATATAAACCAGCAACACAGAAAAGACCCACCTCCGTGCTGTTATCTGCGAACGTTCGAGAGGCAGCAAACTACCGCAAACGTTAATGTTTAAAGTAAAAAGTAACAACTTTTCCAAAAATCCACCAACAACAATTAACAAGGAAATATTTACAATTCATTTCTCCAACCCTATCATTTACTTACCCTATCATCTGTACAATACTGTTCATCTAACAAATATCCCAATTCCGATTAACAAAAAAAGGATAAGCATGTTTCAAAACAGTCAGCTTGACAAGTGCGAAGGACAAAAAGCTCCAAACAGATAAATCGAGTGAGTCGGCAATCAGATATTAAATGACAGTGCACACCGATGTGTAGGGCAAGAACGATTTTGGAAAATGATAAATGAAGTTATGGTACACCATAAATTTGATAATAATGAACAGTAGATCCGCGATTGTCATTTCCACCAAAGAAACAGAGATACAATTGGAAGGGCCACAGTTTCCTTTTGACAAAATCAGGATTGTCGTCAAGTTCTCTGTAAGAGAGATGGAGCAGACAATTGATATTCCAGTTACTGAAAGAAGGTAACTATTGACAATGCAGGAGTCCACTCAGTGTAACTATCAAAATGAGCGAATGATCCACATATTGAATAAAATGAATAACATGCAGGAGACCCTACATGATTGACAAAATGGTCGCCACATTCTGTTTATCGTTCGTCCAGGTGCTTTAAAAAGTAAAAATAACATCATGTTCAAAGAGTGATGTGGATATTATAGAAACAGAATTGATGTGTATATTACATTAATAATTCACTAAAATCCAATATGAAGAGTGAACAAGAAAACTTTTAATATCGGTTAAAAACTGACTTTTAAAAAAAATATCTCACCAGGAAGGGCACCCGATGCAAGAAATGGGTAATAATTCACTTTGGCCTGAATAGAAACTTTGTACATTTTTTGTCAGATTTAGATTTTATCTGTAAGAGCTGAAGGATTCTGATTGTTGCATGCCTTAAGTAAAATAAGGATCTCCGTATTTGTACCAGTGTCAAAGCTACCGGGAATCAAGCAATTGATGC
>NW_025160500.1:0-1537 GCF_004010195.1 Chiloscyllium plagiosum
AAAAGGTTATCAAAGACACTGGTCATACTCCTGTTCTTCATCCACTAATACACTTGGACAACCAAACGTTTGATAGCACCCGCTGTTTACAAGATTCAGCTCTCGCCCTGAGTGGACTCATCATTCACTCACAGAAGTGCGCCTTTGGAATTCCTTTTAGCCTTCATTGGTGATGTAAAAACAAAGGCTATCCATATTTACCCAATGACTGGTACGAATGTTGTGCCCCCGTACAAAATTTCCCACTTTTTACCCTCCACCATGAAGTACCTGAGGAAGATGATGAATAGAATGCCTACCAACATGTGAAGCATATGGAACAAAAAGGAGAGGAAAAACAAATGGGACTTAGACAACTTCTTCCATCAACAAACCTGGTGACCCAAGTTGCTGGGAGGACTTATTCCTGGCTGGGATGTTGAGATGGCCCGAGATCAGATAAGTGACCTTGCATGCGACATCGAAAAACTTGCCAACTCAACTGCCCACGCTTTGAAGCTGGTGAACAAAAAGTTACAGGAGGCCCGGATGGTAACACTTCAGAATTGGCTCGTGCTAGATTTCCTCCTTGCTAAAGGAGGCGCTTGTTCTGTTATTGGCCCGCAATGTTGCACCTACATCAATGATTGCTCTGAAGACATTTTGGACAACTTAGATGTTCTCAACAAAATGGATCAAGATGTAGGGAAGACACCTGCCGCACCATCGTCCGATCCATATGGATGGAGTATTACTTGCTAGCTTTGGTTGCTGTGTGGAACATACTGATAGTCCCCAGTCTCATCCTAGGAATATAGTGTCGTCCACTTATGCATGGAATGGACCGTACATTGCTTTTCGTCTAAGCCAAAGAGGAATCTTGTTAATCGACCCTTGTCTATCCCTGTAGCTCCACGTCCGAATGTCTATGCTGAAATCCAGTATCTTTTTGATCCTCTGGACAATGACTCGCAAGAGGAAGCACTCAAATTATTGAGAATACAAATCGACTGAATTGATTAATTATACTTGTATAAGCTGTGTAGTTGCCATGAAATGACAAAAGAAGGGAATGAGAAAGTTTATAGCCTTAAAACTTGTCCTTAAACATTTTGACTAAATGTAATGTTGAATTATAGAACACATTTGTTGCACAGTAGAAAATAAACAGGACTGCCAGGGAGGTGCCTGGCCACAAAAGGGGGAACCCAGGCTGTGCAGAAGATAAAAACATCTGTTCTCACCAAGTGGTAACAGGATGCGCCAAGGCAATTAAGAACATTTGCCTTAACAGCAACGAATCTGTGTAAACAGGACATAGAGTGATAACATTTACTGGTGTTCACTTGTGAAATTAATGACAATGTTTGATTGTGACCTTCGACTTGGTATCATCCTGCAAGCATGTCAAAAGCCTTGTAATTAATGGTCAGGTCATATCAATTATACTGGATTCTTATAACCCTGCAAGACAGGCAAACAGAAAGGGAAAAACATTATTCTGTTATAGTCCCTAACCTGGGCCTTCAAAAAGACACGAGAGAGAGAATGAGTGAAG
>NW_025160501.1:0-1537 GCF_004010195.1 Chiloscyllium plagiosum
GCCTCTGCCACTTTTCCCCCCAACTCTCCAGTCGATCTATATCCTCCTGTATTCTCTGACAGTCCCTTATGCTTTCTGCCACTCCTCCAATCGTTGCGTAATATGTACAATTGCTGATCATACCAACAGTGCCCTCTTCTAGATCATTTATGACAATTACAAAAAATAGTGGCCTCAATACTGACGCCTGTGCAACACCACTGGTCACCTTTCTTCTTTTCGAGAAACTCCCTTCAACTACTAATCTTTGTCTCCTGTTGCACAACCAGTTCTTTATCCACATAGCTAGAACGCCCTGCACGCCATGTGACTTCACTTTGTCCATTAGTCTACAATGGGGAACCTTATCAAATGCTTTACTAAAGTCCATGTATATTACATCAACAACCCTTCCTTCATCTACCAACTTGCTCACCTCCTCGAAGAACTCTATTAAGTTGGTAAGGCACGATTTCCCCCGCGCAAAACCATGTTGTCGATGACTGATAAACTCAGTCTTTTCTAAATATAAATATATCATATCTCTCAGTACCCTCTCCAACAACTTCCCGACCACTGATGCCAGGCTCACTGGTCTGTAGTTATACGGAATATCCCTACTACTCAAAGTTTATGAGAAGATTTGTAGCTCGGGTGCTCGACAAGGGAATGAGGACATGCCACAACCCAAAGGACTAGCCACGTTACCATACATCAAGAACATTTCTGAACTGACAGTCAGACTACTCCGACCACTAGGACTCATAACAGCACACACACACACACCAACAGCCACTCTCAGACAACAATTGACCAGGACAAAGGACCCGATACCCAGAATGAGCAAAATCAACGCAGTGTACAAAATCTCATGCAACGACTGCACAAAACACTGCATAGGACAAAAAGGAAGAGAGCTAACCATCCGTATCCATAAACACCAACTAGCCACGAAACGACGAGACCAGCTATCCTTAGTAGCCACACATGCGGAAGACAAGCAGCATGAGTTCGACTGTGACAACACTACTATTATAGGACAAGCCAAACAGAGAACAGCCAGGGATTTCCGAGAGGCATGGCATTCATCCACAGATTCTATCAACAAGCACATCGACCTGGAACAATATACCGGCCACTGCAGCAGACAGCTGGAACTGACAACCGGAAGCGGCTATCAATGCCAGAGGAAACATCACAGAAGTGCTTCACAGGAGGCTCCCAAGCACTGAAGATGTCACCTAGACAGGGGACGAAACGTCTGCAACACAAATTCCCAGCTCGTCGAACAGAACTGCAACATATCCCTACTACCCTTCTTGCACAGGGGGCCAATATGAGCAAACATCCGGTCCTCCGGCACCTCACCTGTATTTAAGGATGCCAAAAAGATGTCTGTCAGGGCCAAAGTTATTTCCTCTCTTGCCTCCCTCAGCAGTCTGGGATAGATCCCATTCGGTCCTGGCGATTTGTCCAATTTAATAACCTGTAGCACACCCAGCACATCTTCCCTTCTTATACCAATGTGATCCAGAAGAATCTAACTTCTATCTCCAAT
>NW_025160502.1:0-1537 GCF_004010195.1 Chiloscyllium plagiosum
CACAGTATTGCCCATCCTTCGGCAAAGGATTATTCAGGCACAGTACTGACAATTCACAGGCCATAAGATTATTCACACAGTATTTACCATCCTCAGGCCGCAGGATTACTCATACAGTGTATTTGCCATTCACAATTCAAAGGGTTATTCACACACAGTATTGACCATTCTTTGGCCAAGGGTTATTCACACAGTATTGACAATCCTCCGTCCACAGGATTACTCTCACACAGTATTGACCGTTCACAGTCCACAGCATTTTTCACACACAGTATTGACCATCCTCAGACCACGCGAGTTTTCACACACATCATTGATCATCTTCAGGCCACTGGATTACTCCCACACACAGAATTGACCATCCACAGGCCACAGATTATTAACAAACAGTATTGACAATCTTTAGACAAATGGTTAATCACACACAGTATTCAGCATTCACAGTGCACAGGATTATTCACACACTGTATTGACCATTCACATTCCAAAGGATTATTCTCACACAATACTGACCACCTTCATTCCACAGGATTACTCAGTCACAGTGTTGATCATTCTCAGTCCACAGGATTAACCACACACCGTATTGATCATCCTAACCCACAGGATTATACACAAACTGTATTAACCAACCTCAGGCCACAGGATTATTCCCATACAGTATTGACCAGCATACGGCCACAGGATTAATGAACACACTATCTTGACCATTTATAGGTCACAGGATTATTCCTACACTGTATTGACGATTCTCAGGCCACAGGATTATTCACACACTGTATTGACCAGCATACAGACACAGGATTAACGAACAAACTGTCTTGACCATTTACAGGGCACATGATTATTCCCACACAGTATTGACTATCCACAAGCCACAGGATTGTTCACACACAGTATTGACCATCGTCAGGCCATAGGATTATTCACACACAGTGAAGACCATCCTCCGGCCACAGGATTGTTCCCACACAGTATTGTCCAACCTTAGGCCACAGGATTATTCACACACTTTATTGACCATTCTCAGGCAACAATATTTTTCACACACTGTATTCACCATCCTCAGGCCAGAGGATTATTCACACACAGTATTGAACATCTTCAGGCCACTGGATAATTCCCGCACAGTAGTGACCTTTCTCAGGCCACAGGATTATTTACAGACAGTATTGACCAGCATCAGGCCAGAGGATTATTCAGCACAGTTTTGATCATCCCCTGGCCACAGAACTATTTACACACAGTGTTGGCAGTACACAGGTCACAGGATTACTGAAGAAGGGCTTATGCCCGAAACGTCGATTCTCCTGTTCCCTGGATGCTGCCTGACCTCTCTCCCTTGCTCTGTGTGTCCGCGTGTCCCCTTCTTGCTGTGAGTATGTGTCCCTCTTGATGAGTATGTGAGTGTCACTCCCTCACTCTGTGTGTGCGCGTGTCCCCCTCTTGCTGTGAGTATGTGTGTCCCTCTTGCAGTGTATGTGAGTGTCCCTCCCTCGCTCTGTGTGTGTGTGTGTATATGTGTGTATATGCGTGT
>NW_025160503.1:0-1537 GCF_004010195.1 Chiloscyllium plagiosum
TTCCTGCCTTCCAACCCTGCTGAGACCCCAGCATTAACTGGCGAAAGGTAAAACTAAGAATCCTGGTTCTGTGAGAGTTTGACCATCACTCCACAGGACCAGGCCGTGGCTACAAGAACACAAGGAATGGACTGTATTTACATCGTCTATGGCTCTGTAGGTATCTCTCAAAACTGCCTAAACCCACCTAAGCCGTTAAATGCTGGACAGACAAAAGTCAGAGTTAAACATAAATAAATAAAACATGTTATGCCATAGTATTCGGGGCAGAGTCAACCTCAACAAGATTGGGATAAGCAGCTACAGAGAAAGAGAGAGAGATTAGAATCTGAGAACATCAGAATGGTCCAACAATTGATTTTAATCTGAGAACATTAGACTGAAATGTTCCAACAATGGATCAGAATCTGAGAACATTAAACTGGAATGTTCCAACAATGGATCAGAATCTGAGAACATTAGACTGGCATCTTCCAACAATGGATAGGAGTTTAGCCTTGGGTCTTTACTGTCTTTCTCAGGATTGGCCATGGTTAGAGTTGCGGATACGAGCGGTACTATTGATTATTCAAGCTGGGTACTATCCCATCCTCGCTATTATTGGTGTTCCTAGTAAGTCTATCTCTGTCAATTCAATGAATGATGCTGAATGTTATTGCTATTCTGGTTGAATATATTTAACAAATACATAAACTTTCAGTCACAAACGCCACCCTCCTTCTCATGCATTTCCAAACTACTTACTCATAAACATCTGAGAAGGTAAAAGACTGTTCGGAATCTTGAGTTTTCATTTACCGTGAACTGTTTTATATCTCTATATTCTCTCTGTCATTAAACCTACCGACGCCCACCTTTATAATATCCCCAATCTGCACATTTGCCTGAGTTCTGTTGCTGACTTCGCCATCATCTACCCGTTCCTGAACGACAGATTTTATGGCTCCAGTTCTCTTCTGACCTCTCATCCAGTTACAAATAGTTTGACCACAAACTTGTTCTTGTCTCTACAGTTACTTCACCACAGGGACTCTTAAACAGAGTAATAATGTCATTGACTGTGTAATTCAGAGGCACAGGTTATGACTCTAAAAGCATTGTCTGAAATCCTATCACAGCCGATGACTAAATTTAAATTCCAATATCAAAAATTGGAATGAAACCTAATATCACTCATGGCAAGAATAAACCATCAGGATTTCTTTTCTTATTTTATTTATAACCGTTGGTAAAGAAACCTAACATTTTTGCCCTGTCTGAACTAAGTGTCACCTTACATTTACAACAATATGGTTGCCTCCGTATTGCCTTGACAAATGGCCGCGTGGTCAAGGGTGGCTGTGATGGACAACAAATGCTGCCCTTGCCGGTGATACTGGCATCCCGCGAAACAACAACATTAAAGGTGAAATAACCAAGGAAATGCGGATGATGGCGATCTGAAATAAAATTCTCCACCGTCTGAAAGAATGTTGGAGAATCTCAGCAGTCATGGCAGTCTGTTGAAAAAAAAACAAATAGCGTTTCGAGTTCAGTG
>NW_025160504.1:0-1537 GCF_004010195.1 Chiloscyllium plagiosum
CAGCCTGTTACACAGGGGAACAGCAGGAGGCCAGTCAGCCCCTTCTCCAGCCTGTTACACTAGGGATCAGCAGGAGGCCATTCAGCCCCTTCGCCAGCCTGTTACACAGGGGAACAGCAGGAGGCCATTCAGTCCCTTCGCCAGCCTGTTACACAGGGGAACAGCAGGAGGCCATTCAGCCCCTTCTCCAGCCTGTTACACTGGGGATTAGCAGGAGGCCATTCAGCCCCTTCGCCAGCCTGTTACACAGGGGAACAGGAGGAGGCCATTCAGCCCCTTCTCCAGCCTGTTACGCAAGGGAACAGCAAGAGGCCATTCAGCCCCTTCTCCAGACTGTTACACAAGGGAACAGCAGGAGGCCATTCAGCCCCTTCTCCAGCCTGTTACTCAGTGGAACCAGCAGGATGCCAATCAGCCCCTTCTCTAGCCTGTTACACAGGGGAACAGCAGGAGACCATTCGGCCCCTTCTCCAGCCTGTTACACAGGGGAACAGCAGGAGGCCATTCAGCCACTACCCAAACCTGTTACACAGGGGGAACAGCAGGAGACCATTCGGCCCCTTCTCCAGCCTGTTACTCAGTTGAACAGAAGGAGGCCATTCAGCCCCCACCCAAACCAGTTACACAGCGGAACAGCGGGAGACCATTCTTCCCCTTCTCCAGACTGTTACACTGGGGAACAACAGGAGGCCATTCAGCCCCTTCTCCAGCCTGTTACAAAGGGGAACAGTAGGAGGCCATTCAGCCCCTTCTCCAGCCTGTTACACAGGGGAACAGCAGGAGGCTATTCAGCCCATTCTCCAGACCGTTACACAGCGTAACAGCAGGAGGCCATTCAGCCCCTTCTCCAGCCTGTTACACAGGGGAACAGCAGGAGGCCATTCAGCTCCTAACCCACCTGTTACACAGGGGAACAGCAGGAGGCCATTCAGCCCCTTCTCCAGCCTGTTACACTGGGGAACAGCAGGAGGCCATTCAGCCCCAGTTCCAGCCGGTTACACAAAAGGAACATAAGGAGGCCATTCAGCCCCTTCTCCAGCCTGTTACACAAGGGAACAGTAGGAGGCCATTCAGCCCCTTATGCAACCTGTTACACAGGGGAACAGCAGGGGGCCATTCAGCCCCTTCTCCAGCCTTTTAAAGAGGGGAACAGTAGGAGGCCATTCAAGCCCCTTATCCAACCTGTTACACAAGGGAACAGCAGGAGGCCATTCAGCCCCTTCTCCAGCCTTTTAAAGAGGGGAACAGCAGGAGGCCATTCAGCCCTTTCTCCAGCCTGTTAGACTGGGGAACAGCAGGAGGCCATTCAGCCCCATTTCCAGTCTGTTACACTGGGGAACAGCAGGAGGCCATTCTGCCCCTTCTCCAGCTTGTTACACATCGGGAACAGCAGGAGGCCATTCAGCCCCTTCTCCAGCCTCTTACACAGGGGAACAGCAGGAGGCCATTCAGCCTCTTCTCCAGCCTGTAACACAGCGGAACAGCAGGAGGCCATTCAGCCCGTTCTCCAGCCTGTTACACAGGGGAACAGTAGGAG
>NW_025160505.1:0-1537 GCF_004010195.1 Chiloscyllium plagiosum
CAGTGAACCTATGGGTAATGCTAGTTCAGACTAGGCTGGTGGGTATAGCTTGAGTGGTATGTGCAGTGCTGTCACATGAGGGAGCAAGAGTTTATGCAGATGTCAAACAGGCTATCTTGAGTGCTTATTAATTGGTACTAGAAGAATATAGACAACGGTTCAGAAATATAGAGACGGAACCAGGTCAGACTTATATTGAGTTTGAAAGAATTAAACTCAGTCATTTTGATAGATGGTTGCTGGCTTTAACCTGTGAGGCTCGAAGGGAGATTATTCTGCTGGAGGAGTTTAAAGTCTCACTTCCAGAATTGGTAAGAATTCATGTGAATGAACAGAAAGTTCAAGAAGTGAAAAGCACGGCTGAAATGGCAGGGAAATATGCATTGGTGCATGAGAGGAGATTTAGCTTCTGGGAGGATTTTCATCTTGTGAGGGATACAGATTGGGAGAAGGGGAGATCCTACACTGCAAAACATAAAGCACACTGGGAATAGTTTACCATAGGTGAAAAAACAAGTCCAAGGGTTTGAAAGGAAGTGAAAGGCCTCAGGTTTTCTTACAATAACGTAGTGGAACATATAAAAATTACAGTGCCAATGGTTTAAGAAGGGTACTGTGAAAAGGAGTGTTCACTGCAGGAAGTTGGGACACACAGTGCTGGGCATTGAAGGAAGACACTTTGGGAAAAAGATGTGGTTAAAGAGGCTAAGTCAGTGGCATTAGTGAACCTGGTAAAGGAGACCCCAAATGGAACCGAGGAGCTGCAGGAGAGTGCACAGCTAGGCAGGGGCTGTGTATGGAGTCAGTGCCTGATCTCTATAAAGAATTCACCTCCGTAGATAAACCTGACGAAGGAAAAACCGGATGTGGGGGGAGGACAAGTCGTTATAATTTTCCAAGATACGGGATCTGCTCAGTCTCTAATATTTGAGAAGTAAGGGGCCGGAAAGGCACAACAGACCAGACAGCATTCGAAGAGCAGGACAATCGACACATCAGGCATAAACCCATCGTCAGGAATGTGGTGGAGGGACAAGGGGGCTGAAAGATAAATAGGAGGGTAGAAGCTGGGCTGGCGGGAGAGTCACTGGGAGGGCAATAGGAAGATATAGGTGGGAGTGATTGTGATATGTCGGAGGGGAAGGTCGAGTGGATAGATGGGAATGAAAATGGACAGTTAGGACAGTTCAAGAGGGCAGTGCTAAGTTGAACGGTTGGATCTGGGTTGTGGCTGGGGGAGGGGAGATTTGGAAATTGATGAAGTCAACGTTGATGCTGTATAGTTTGAGGGTTCCGGCTGTCCAACCGCCTATCCACTTCACCCTCCTCTCCGACTATTCACCATCAGAAATCACCTGCATCTACTGATCGCCTTCCAAGTTACCTTCCATCGAGTTCCACTCCACCCTTCTATTTAATTCTCAATCGCTTTCCCCGTCCTTTACCCCCACTTTCCTGATGAAGGACGTATGCCTGAAACGGCAACTCTCCTGCTCCTCGGATGCTGCCGTCATGCTGTGCTTTTCCAGCCCCACAC
>NW_025160506.1:0-1537 GCF_004010195.1 Chiloscyllium plagiosum
GACTGAGCATCCATAAGACACTGTGGATCATTAGTAGCAGCAGAACTGTACTCCAGCATAAACTGTAATGTCACGACCCATCATATCCCCCCACTCAACCATTATCATCAAGGCAGAGAATCAACTCTGGTTCAATGTAGAATGCCGGAAGGCATGCCAGGAGCAGAATCAGGAATATACAAAGATAAAATGTTAATCTGCTGAAGCTTCCAAACAGAAATACTTGCGTGCCAAATAACATAAACAGCAAGGGGCAGACAGAACTGAGCTATCCCACAACGAATGCATCAGATTTAAGTTCTGCAGTCCTCCTAATCCGATCATGGATGATGGTAGATGATCAAACAACTCACTTGAGTAGGAGTCTCCACAAATATCCCCATCTTCAATGATGGAAGATCCCAGAACATCAGTGCAAAAGTTAAGGCTGAAGCTTTCGCAGCAATCTTCAGTCAGACGTTTTGAGTGGATGATCCATTTTGGCCTCCTCCGGTGGTCCCCATCATTAAAGATAGCAGCCTTCAGCAAATTCGATTGACTGATATCAAGAAACGGTTGAAGGTACTGGATACTGCAAAGGCTATAACCCCTGATAACATGCCGACAATAATCCTGAAGACTTGTACTCCAGAACTTTCCGCATCCCTAGACAAGCTGTTCCAGTACTGTTACAAAGAGACAATGGGGAAAACTGCTGAAGTATGTTTTAGATTACATTACGGCGTAGAAACAGGCCCTTCGGCCCAACAGGTCCACACGGACCCGCCGAAGCGCAACCCACCCATGCCCCTACATTTACCCCTTACCTAACACTACGGGCAATTTAGCATGGCCAATTCACCTAACCTGCACATCTTTTGACTGTGAGAGGAAACCGGAGCACCCGGAGGAAACCCACGCAGACACGGGGAGAAAGTGCAAACTCCACACAGTCAGTTGCCTGAGGCGGGAATTGAACCCGGGTCTGTACAGAAAACGTAGGACAAAGTCAACCCATCCAAATACCGCCTCATCAGTCCACTCTCCATCATCAGTAAAGTGATGGAAGGTGTCATCAACACTGTAATCAAGCAGCACCTGCTCAGGGACGCCCATTTTGTGTTCCACCAGGGTCACTCAGATCCTGACCTCATCATAGCCGTGGTTTAAACATAGAGAAATGAACTCAATTCCAGTCCTTGACATCAAGACTGCATTCTGCCAAATAGGATATCAAGGATCCCAAGCAAAAACGCAGTCCAACACTGCATTATTGTAGTCATACCTGACAGATAGGAAGATGGTCATTGTTGTTGGAGGTCAGTCATCTCATCTCCAGAACATCTCTGCAGTAGGATAATGTTCTAGGTACAAACATCTTCAGCAGCTTCAACAATGATCTTCCTTCCGTCATAAGGTCGGGAGTGGGGATACTCCAGGCTTGGGCTGACAGGTTGCAAGTAACATTCGTGCCACACAAATCCAGACAATGGCTATCATGAATGAGAAACAATATAACCACTTCTTATTCAGCAGCATTATCATAACTAAATTCCCC
>NW_025160507.1:0-1537 GCF_004010195.1 Chiloscyllium plagiosum
ATTTTGCACCCACAGTATGGACCACACACAGTCTTCAGCATTATTTACACATATCATTGACCAGACATAGGCTACAGGAGGATTCGCACAGAGGATTGATCGTCCTGCGGCCACAGGATTATTTACACACAGTATTGACGATTCACAGGCCGCAGGATTATTCACTCACAGTTTAGAGCATCCTCAGGCCAACATATTAATCACACACAATATTGACCGTCCTCATACCACTGGATTAATGACACACAATATTGACCATCCTCAGGTCACACCGTTATTCACCCAGAGTATAGACCATCCTCAGGCAACAGGATTAATCACACACAGTAGTGACGATTCGCAGTACACAGGAATATTCACGCACAGTATTGACCATAGTCAGGCCACAGGATTATTCATACAAAATATTGACCATTCTCAATCCATAGGGTTATTCACCCAAACTATTGACCACCCTCAGGCCACAGAATTATTCACACAGATTATTGACCATCCTCGGGCCACAAGATTATTCATGCACAGTGTTGACCATCCTCAGGTACAGCATTTTTCTCACGCAGTATTGACCATCCTCACACCAAAGGAGTATTCACACGCAGTATGGGGATTCTGAGGCCGCAGGACTATTCACAAACATTATTGACCATCCTCAGGACACAGCATTTTCACACACAGTATTGACCAGTTTATGGCCACAGGATTATTAAACACACTGTCCTAACCATTCACAGGTCACACAATTACTCACACACTGTATTGACCATCCTCAGGCAACAGGATTAATCACACACAGTAGTGACGATTCACAGTACACAGGAATATTCACGCACAGTATTGACCATAGTCAGGCCACAGGATTATTCATACAAAATATTGACCATTCTCAATCCATAGGGTTATTCACCCAAAGTATTGACCACCCTCAGGCCACAGAATTATTCACACAGATTATTGACCATCCTCGGGCCACAAGATTATTCATGCACAGTGTTGACCATCCTCAGGTACAGCATTTTTCTCACGCAGTATTGACCATCCTCACACCAAAGGAGTATTCACACGCAGTATGGGCCATTCTCAGGCCGCAGGATTATTCACAAACATTATTGACCATCCTCAGGACACAGCATTTTCACACACAGTATTGACCAGCTTATGGCCACAGGATTATTAAACACACTGTCCTAACCATTCACAGGTCACACAATTACTCACACACTGTATTGACCATCCTCAGGCAACAGGATTAATCACACACAATATTGAAGTTCATGAGGCCTCAGCATTTTTCACACACAGTATTGACCAGGCTACAGCCACAGGGTTATTGAACACACTGTCTTGACCATTCACAGGTCACAGGATTTTTCACTAACAGTGTTGACCCTCCCCAACTCACAGGATTACTAACACAGCATTAGACACCGTCAGTCCATAGGATTATTCACAGACTGTATTAACCATGCACAGTCCACAGGAGTATTCATACCCACAGTATTGACCTTCCTCAGGCCACAGGATTATTTGCACACAGAAT
>NW_025160508.1:0-1537 GCF_004010195.1 Chiloscyllium plagiosum
GAGTATAAATCCAATTTCCATGATAGTGGATTTGTAGAGAGGTAGTTTGTTATTTAGGAATTGTATTGACAAAATGGCCTCCCAGGTTTGTCAGAATTATCACCAGGATTGTGAAGCTGCTGTTAACAAACAGATTAACATTGAGCTAACTGCCTCCTATCTCTATCAGTCTTTGGTGAGTCTCTGTGGGGTTAAGACTGAATCTTTGGATAGAGTCAAACTCTAGTATTTGTTTGTTTTGTCCTATGCTGCTACATAGAATCAAGCTGTTTTAGTGACTATGTACATAATTTTAATGATTCAAGTATATTTGATGCTAAAACAATAACTGAATCTAGCTGAAGGATGTGATGTTTTGCTGAAGAGTAGTGGGGAGAGTCCACTATCTAAACTCTTCCTGATGGAGTGTAATAAGTCCATTCAGTTGTCAGACTCCCTCCTTTTCTCTGAAAGTAAACTCCCTCCTGTATGAATACCAGGTCCTTTTGCCTCTCAACTACAGGGAAACTTTGCTTCCAATGTGATGCTTGTCTGTCTGCAAAGACCATACAGAGCTATTTCAGGACTTTGTTTGTACCTCAACCTGAATAAAGTCTTGCTCTTGCTCTTGTGCTCTCTCTCCTACAATTATTTATACACTAATGTTGCATGTTTTTGCAGCTGTCCCAGCTGAAAAACAATATTCACACTTTAGTCATAGTGCTCTCTTTCTAATGTTGGCCTAAGACTCATATTACTGGGTAGGAGGTGAACTCAGTGTATTGAGTGAAGGTATTTGAATCTTAGCAGGACTGGTATACCTTTAATGGTAAGGTCCTCTGGAGTGTCTCTGAATAAAGAGACCTTGGAATGCAGGGTCATAACTCCTTGAAAGTGGAGTTGCAGGTAGATAGGTTGGTGAAGAAGGTGTTTGGTATGCTTTATTGGCCAAGAGTTGTGGGGGGGGTGGGTGGTTGTACAGGACATTGGTTAGGCCACTGTTGGAATATTGCATGCAAGTCTGGTCTCCTTCCTATTGGAAAAATGTTATGAAACTTGCAAGGGTTAAGAAAAGACTTACAAGGATGTTGCCAGGGTTGGAGGATCTGTGCTATAGGGAGAGGCTGAAGCTGGGGCTGTTTTCCCTGGAGTGTCAGAGATTGAGAGGTGACCTTGTAGAAGCTTACAAAATCATGAGGGGCATGGATAGGATAAATAGACCAAGCCTTTTCCCTGGGGTCAGGGAGTTCAGAACTAGAGGGCATAGGTTTAGGGTGGGAGGGGAAAGATATGAGACCCAAGGGTCAATTTTTTTCAGAGGCTGGTACAACTATGGAATAGGCTGCTAGAGGAAGTAGTGGAGGTGGGTACAATTGGAACATTTAAGGCATCTGCATGAGTATATGTATAGGAAGGGTTTGGTGGGATATGGGCTGGCAGGTAGGACGTGATTGGGTTGGGATATCTGGTCGGCATGGACAGGTTGGACCGAAGGGTCTGTTTCCAGGCTGTACATCTTTGACTATGACTGTAGCTCCTTCCTATCCCTAGAGTTGCT
>NW_025160509.1:0-1537 GCF_004010195.1 Chiloscyllium plagiosum
GGGAGAGGGAGAGGGAGTGGCAGTGGGAGTGGAGAGGGAGAGGGAGTGGGAGAGGGATGGTAGTGGGAGTGATAGAATGAGAGGTGTCATGAAATATCTTTAGCGAGCAGAATTAAGGAGAGTCCCAAGGCGTTTTATTCATGGATGTAGGTTTGCTCACTGAGCTGGAAGGTTCATTTCCAGACATTGCGTCACCCTACTAGGTAACATCTTCAGTGGGCCTCCGGGCAAAGAACTGCTGATAATTCCTGCTTTCTATTTATATGTTTGGTTTACATTGGGTTGGTGATGTCATCTCCTGTGGTGATGTCATTTCCTGTTCGTTATCTCAGGGATGGTAGATACATATAAATAGAAAGCAGGAATTATCAGTAGTGCTTCGTCCGGAGGCTCACTGAAGATATGACCTAGTGTAGTGTCAAAATGTCTGGAAATGAACCCTTCCAGCTCAGTGAGCAAACCTACATCCAGAACCTCAACCTGAGCTACACATCTTCTCAAAATTTGCCTTTTATTCATATGTAAGAGGCAAGAGGGTAACTAGAAAAAGGGTTAGTCCACTAAAGGATAACGAAGGAAGGTTGTGTGTCGAACCTGAGAAAATGGGTGAGATTTTAAATGATTACTTTGCATCAGTGTTCACTCAGAGAGGGACATGATGAATGTTGAGATTAGAGATAGAAGTTTGTTTCCTCTGTATCATGTTGACATAAGGAGGGAGGATGTGTTGAGTAGGCTAAAGGATATCAAGGTGGACAAATCCCCAGGACCGGATGGGATCTATCCCAGGTTTCTGAGGGAGACGAGAGAGGCGATAGCTGGGGCCCTGACAGATATCTTTGTAGCATCCTTAAACACAGGTGAGGTGCTGGAGGACTGGAGGGTTGGTCATGTTGTCACCCTGTTTAAGATGGGTAGTAGGGATATTCCAGGTAACTACAGACCAGTGAGCCTGACATCTGTGGTGGGAAAGTTGCTGGAGATGGTACTGAGGGATAGGATCTATTTATGTTTGGAAAAGAATGGGCTTATCAGTGAGAGGCAACATGGTTTTGTGATAGTGCAATTGTGCCTTACCAACTAAATAGAGTTCTTCGAGGAAGTGACCAAGTTGATAGATGAAGGAAGGCTGTAGATGTCATATACATGGACTTTAGAAAGGCGTTTGATAAGGTTACTCATGGTAGACTAATGGAGAAAGTGAGGTCACATGGTGTGCAGGGTGTTCTAGCTTGGTGGATAAAGAACTGGTTGAGCAACAGGAGACAGAGGAGTTGAAGGGAGTTTCTCGAAGTGGAGAAAGGTGACCAGTGGTGTTCCACAGGGGTCAGTGCTGGGGTCACTGTTCTTTGTGAAATACATAAATGATCTAGAAGAGGGCACTGTTGGTATGATCAACAAGTTTGCAGATGACACAAAGATTGGTGGAGTAGCTGAAAGCATAGGGGACTGTCAAAGAATACAGCAGAATATAGACAGACTGGAGAGTTGGGCGGAGAAGTGGCAGATGGAGTTCAATCCAGACAAATGTGAGGTG
>NW_025160510.1:0-1537 GCF_004010195.1 Chiloscyllium plagiosum
TACCAGGGCGAATCTAAATGGGATTCTCCCTGTTATCTTAAATGACACAACAATGGGACTGAAGTTGGACATGGTCACATTATGTTGTAACACCGCCGAGGAACTCAACCTCATATTTACCCACAGAGGGAAACAAACAGAGGGCTCAGGATTAGACCCCCTCCATATGCTTCACATCCGCCAGTTTCCCCGACCAGCTCACCGCAGCTGAGCAAAGAGGTCTGCAGCACAGAAAATGCCCTTCGGGCCATCAAGTCTGCACCAGTCGAAGACTGGCCCCTGACTGTTTTCATCTCGTTTTCCAACGGTTGGCTCGTAGCTTCAACAAAGTTGGGATGGAATTGTTCAACTCATAGTGTCTCAACTTTCTCTGGGGATTTCTGCGTGTTGTACCCTGAAAGGCAGAGGGTTGCGGATTGCCACCATTCCCAACCTGTCTGGAATGTCTTTTTTCCCTTCTCCTGTGGTTTGTATGTGAAAGATGAAGATAGGGCATAATCTCCCTTTTTATTTGTTGATATTACTGAATCACAACCGGTAGGATTCCAGGCTGTGAGGGGAAGGCCAAATGAATTTCAAGCCCATTGCCTTAAACACGCATCGACTACGACAGGACCACACTTTCCAGGTGTCTCTCATTGTGGAGCTGAGGAAGAGTGAATCATTATCGGGTTTGTTTGAATCCAATCACTTCACAATTTGCAAAAGCCTTAAATTTTGGTGCATGGTGGGTCTGGTTGTATCATCCTGATAGATGGAACGGACATAACACCAAGAACAGCAATTGCAAGAGAAACTCAGCAGATCTTACAGCATCTATGCAGAGAAAATCAGAGACAACATTTCAAAACTTCATCAGAACTCGGTAATCTCCCACATGTACTGCCAAACCCGTTAGATTCGACAGCAGTTTCTGTTTTTGCTTCAGATTCCAAGAATCCGCAATTCGTTACATTAACCATTAAAGCAATGCAGAAACTTCTTTGTGGGAACCGTGGGCATGGGCACTTTGATGAGCAGGAGGAAGTGTTGCTACTGACCAGAGGCAGTGAACAGAGGACTGGGATGAAAGGAATCTAATGAAAAACAGCAGTATCTGTGAAAAGAGAAACAGAAATAACGGTTTGAGTGTGGTATATATTTGTGAGAAAGAACTCGAACAGCCCATGTCTAATCAAATGTTTGGCCTCGCGAGAATGTACCCTGCAGGGGGTCGTTCAAGATGTAGTCGGTAGGATTCGAGCCTGCATGGGGAAACATCAATGGATTTTTAATCCATCGCCTTTAGCACTCGGCTACGAATAGCCTTGCATACGCCTGGCTTAATATTTCTTATAGAATGGAGAATTGTAACCTGAAACACCAGTATTTGGCTTGTCCGGTCCGCAGCATGACCCCAGTATTCGCTGTCACCCTCTCTTGGTTCAGAACGGAGGAGGATGCTGGGAGATCAATTTGAATTACACACACATTGGTGAGATATAAAATGGATGGGAAAGATCTGTTTTCATGTGCTGAGAGATTCATAAACACAGCA
>NW_025160511.1:0-1537 GCF_004010195.1 Chiloscyllium plagiosum
TCCTGGGTTACAGATCTATGCACTGGGGTGGGGAACACAGTCCTACATGCTGGGAGGGTAACTGCTCCTGGGTTACAGATTTATGCCCTGGTTTGGGGTACACAGCCCTACATGCTGGGAGGGTAACTGCTCCTGGTTTACAGATCATTGCTCTGGTTTGGGGTACACAGCCCTACATGCTGGGAGGGTAACTGCTCCTGGGTTAAAGATCAATGCCCTGGTTTGGTGTACACACACCTACATGCTGGGAGGGTAACTGCTCCTGGGTTACAGATCAATGCCCTGGTTTGGTGAACACAGCCCTACATGCTGGGAGGGTAACTGCTCCTGGGTTACAGATGAATGCCGTGGTTTGGTGTACACAGTCCTTCATGCTGGGAGAGTAACTGCTCCTGGGTTACAGATCAATGCCCTGGTTTGGGGTACACAGCCCTACATGCTGGGAGGGTAACTGCTCCTGGGTTAAAGATTAATGCCCTGGTTTGGTGTACACAGCCCTACATGCTGGGAGGGTACCTGCTCCTGGGTTACTGATCAATGCACTGGGGTGGTGTACACAGTTCTACATGCTGGGAGGGTAACTGCTCCTGGGTTACAGATCTATGCACTGGTTTGGGGTACACAGCCCTACATGCTGGGAGGGTAACTGCTCCTGGGTTACAGATCTATGCACTGGTTTGTGGTACACAGCCCTACATGCTGGGAGGGTAACTGCTCCTGGGTTACAGATCAATGCACTGGTTTGGGGTACACAGCCCTACATGCTGGGAGGGTAACTGCTCCTGGGTTACAGATCAGTGCCATGGGGTGGGGTACACAGCCCTACATGCTGGGAGGGTAACTGCTCCTGGGTTACAGATCAATGCCCTGGGGTGGGGTACACAGCACTACAGGCTGGGAGGGTAACTGCTCCTGGGTTACAGATCAATGCCCTGGTTTGGGGTACACAGTCCTACATGCTGGGAGGGTAACTGCTCCTGGGTTACAGATCAGTGCCCTGGGGTGGGGTACACAGCCCTACATGTTGGGCGGGTAACTGCTCCTGGTTTACAGATTAATTCACGGGTGACCACTGCACAGGTCACTGTGCTGGTCAGACTATCTGGGTGTGGTTTATCGATAATGCCCTGCTGTGGTCTGCACTTCTCCCGCTGCTGGACAGATATCTGGTCGGCACAGTGTTCCACGGTGAACAGATATATCCTCTGGGGTGATGGTGTCTGGGCTGGTTCAGTGCGGTGGATTGAGAAAGTGGTATATCTAACCATTTCAGCTGATCTGGCAATGCCTTTAGTTCCCATCCCTGTGACTGGACCCTCCGTCTCTCACCTCATTAATGTTACAGTGGGTCCAGGTACAGTACATCATGTTGCTGGGGTGGGTAGGGGGAAAGGTGATGGACAGGTCAAAGCGTTCCCCGGAACGTTCCGTCCCCGACATTCTATAACTGACATTCCCCGGAACGCTCCGTCCCCGACATTCTATAACTGACATTCCCCGGAACGTTCTGTCCCGGACATTCTATAACTGGCATTCC
>NW_025160512.1:0-1537 GCF_004010195.1 Chiloscyllium plagiosum
AATAGTTATTGTTTACATAGAACATAGAAACGTTCAGGACAGAACAGGCCCTTGAGCCCACGATGTTGTGCCAAGGATTATTCCTAATGTAAAATAAAATAACTTAACCTACTCACCCCTCACTTCACTGCTATCTATGTGCATGTCCAGTAGTCGCTTAATTGTCCCCAATGACTCTGCTTCCACCACCACCGCTGGCAACAGCATTCCATGCGTTCACAACTCTCTGCGTAAAGAAACTACCTCTGACGACCCCGTTTAACCTTTCTCCTAATAACTTAAAAACTATGACTCCTCGTGCCAGTCAATGCTGCCCTGGGGAAAGGTCTCTGGCTATTGACTCTCATTACCTTGTATACCTCGATCAGGTCTCCTCTCTTCCTCCTTATCTCCAGAGAGAAAAGTCTGAGCTTCGTCAATCTCTCTTCATAAGGCAAGCCCTCCAGTCCAGGCAGCCCTGGTAAACATTCTTTCCACCCTCTCCAAAGCCTCTGTATCTTTCCTATAGTCGGGCATCCAGAACCGGACACAATATTCCAAGTGTGGTCTCACCAGGGGCTTGTAGAGCTGCAGCGAAACTTCTCGGCTCTTAAACTTGATTCCCCTGTTAATTAAAGCCAAAACACCATATGCTTTCTTAACAACCCTATCCACTTGGGTGGCATATTTGCGGGAATTATGTACTTGAACACCAAGATCCCTCTGTTCCTCCACACTGCCAAGATCAGGTCTTTAATCCTGTATTCAGCATTCTAGTTCGACCTTTCAAATTGCATCATTTCGCATTTATCCAGTTTTAATTCCATCTGCCATTTTTCAGCCCAGCTCTACATCCTGTCTATGTTGTGCTGCAGCCCTCGATACTATCAACAGAACCTCCAACCTATGTACCATCTGCAAATTTACTAACCCACCCCTCAATCTCCTCATCCAAGTCATTTATAAAAACTACAAAGAGCAGAGACCCAAGAACAGAGCCTTGTGGGACCCCACTCAAGACTGACCTCCAGGCAGAACTTGCCATCTACAACCACACTCTGCCTTCTGTCAGCTAGCCAATTCTGAATCCAAATCTCCAAATCTTCCAAAACCCATACCTCCTGACTTCATGGATGAGCCTACCATGGGGAACCTTATCGAATGCTTTGCTGAAGTCCTTATACATCACATCCACGAGCTCGACCTTCATCGATCTGTTCTGTCACTTCCTCATAGAACTCAATAAGATTTATGAGGGATGACCTGCCCCTCACAAAGCCATGCTGACTGCCTTTAATCACGCTATGTTTTTCCAAATAGTCATAAATTCTATCCCTCAGAATTCTTTCCAAAACCTTGCTGACCACAGACGGAAGACTGGCTGGTCTGTAATTGCCAGGGATTTCCCTATTCCCCTTCTTGAAAAGAGGAACAACATTCGCCACCCAGCAATCCTCCTGTACGACTCCCGTGGACTGAGGATGCAAAGATCTTCACCAGCGGCTTAGCAACCTCCTTTCTTGCTTCCCGGAGTAGCCTGAGATAAATCCGGTCTGGT
>NW_025160513.1:0-1537 GCF_004010195.1 Chiloscyllium plagiosum
TTCTTAACGTTGATTTTCTTTAGTTTGCAGATTTCAACACTGTTTCAATAATTTATTAAAATCTACTTCTGGTACATGGGTGTCACTGGCTGGCCAGCATTTGGTTCTCCTTGAGAATGTGGTGGTGAGCTGCCTTCTTGAACCGTTGCAGTCCAAACCCTGTACGGTGACCCACAGCATCTTGAGGGAAGGAATTCCAGGATTTGGACCAGTGACACTGAAGAAACATTTCCAAGTGAAGATGGTGAGTGGCTTGGAGGGGTACTTGCAAGAGGTTTGTTCCCAGGTATTTGTTTTCCTGGTCCTTCCAGATGGAAGTGGTTGTTAGTTTGAAAGGCAATTTGTAAGGTGCTTTGGTAAATCTTTGCAGTGCATCTTGTAGGTACTACACACTACTGCTTCTGAACAGTGGATATGGTACCAATCAAGCAGGCAACATTGACCTGGATGGTATGAAGCGTTTCAAATACAGTTGAAGCTGCAACCCCATCCAAGCTAGTGGGGAGTATTCCATTATACTGCTGACTTGTGGCATGTAGAAGTTGGAACAGGTTTTGGAGAGTCAGGAGGTGAGTTACTCACTACAGTATTTCTGGCCTCTGACCTGCTCTTGTAGCCACTGTGTATATATGGTTCATCTAGTTGAGTTTCTTTTCAATGGTAAACCCCAAGGATGTTGATCGTGGGGTATTTAGTGACAGTAACATTGTTGATATCACAGGTCAGTGGTCAGATGATCTCTTTTGGGGATGAGTCATTCTGTGACATTTGCATTGCATTCATGTTACTTGCCACTCATCAGCCCATTGGATATGGTTAAGATCTTGTAGCATTTCAAACTGAACTGCTTCAGTTTGTGGGGAGTTGTTTATAGTGCTGAACATCTGCAATTATTGAAACATCTCCACTTCTGAACTTATGATGGAGGAAGGTCATTGATGAAGATGGTTCGGCCTATGAACTCCTGCAGAGTTGTCCTGAAGTCGAGATGACTGACCTCCACAAATCATAGCCATCTTTCCATGTGCTAGGTATGACTTAACAATTAAGACATATAAAACTAATTGAAGGAATAGGTATGAGACAACCCTCTTCAGGATGTCTCCAGTGCAGGTTTTTCTGTTCTCGAAACAATCTGATAAATGTTGACATTCATCAGCCTTTTGATCTTGGCAGTTTCCTTTCTCTCCAACATTTGTTTCACGTTAGCAAGTTGAATTCTTCTGCATTTTTCAGGAAAATGTTTTACAGAAGGTAACATTTTTAATATCTGTGTAATATTCCGTGGGAAAACTGTCTATAGTCCACCAGTTGGAGAAAATTTCTCAGAAAAGGTTTGTCAAATGCCCTGCTTCCACAAGACCCAGTGTTCCCAAAGTTGTACTTTTAACAGCCCCTTTATATTTTCCAGAATTCCCATGATAGGAGACATGTGCCACTTGTACCCACCACAAATCTCCTGAAACTGGGTGCGCTACAAAAGTCCAGCAGGAAGATTATCAGTAAAAAAGTCTGGTTTCAATCACAGAGTTATAGA
>NW_025160514.1:0-1537 GCF_004010195.1 Chiloscyllium plagiosum
TGAAGTTGTTCTAATCTCCCAGTTTCTCCTTGGGGTTTACCAATTTGTATGCCTTCAATTTCAATTTGATAGACTCCATTATTTCCTTAGACACCCACGGCAGATTACTCCTTTTCCTACAGTCCTCCCTTTTCACTGACATATGTTTTTACTGAGCACTTTGAAAAATTGCTTTGATATTCCTCCACTGTCCATCAACTGTCCCACCCTAAAGTCTTTGCTTTCAGTCTGCATTAGCCAACTCCTGCCTCATCCTATTGTCGTCTCCTTTGTTTAAGCACAGGATCTTGGGATTGGAATGAATCTTACCGTTTTCCATCTGTGTTCTAAATTCAACCAGACTTCTCAAGTCTTTTATCAGATTACGTGGGGAGGCGGTGTTTTGGGTTTCATTGTCAGAGACCTTGGCTTTGTAGTAAAGTACAGGATAGATATTCACAACAGAGTATTCTGGACGGTGTGAATGTCCTACACAGTCGAAAACCATAAATCACTGTGTCCCCTCAGTGTAAAATTGCAAAATCATTGTCTCCTACTCGCTTCCTCACTATCTAAGTTTGGAATGCTAATCCATCTGAGTATCCTGCATTTTCTGAAGGTGGTGATTTTTGGATTCAGCTTTCCAATTATTACCGTAAGAAGATAAGCACTGGGCACAGGAGAGTCAGTGCAGCCCTTCGAACCATCTCCACCATTTAATACGGTGATGATTGAGCTCACCTTGCTCTCAGATGGATTTTCCCGCCTGCGCTCTCTCACCCTTCAACGCATTGCAAATTAAACATCTGTATCTTTTCATTAAGTTTGTTCATTGCCCAGGCATCCACTACATTTTGAATAGGGAATTCCACAGATTCAGAACACATTGAGATAGGTACATTCTTCTTCATGAGAATAGAATAGAGTCCCTATAGTGCAGAAACAGGGTATTCATTCATCGAGTCCACGCCAACCCTATAGTGAGCATCCCATTCAGACCCATCCATTCCCTGTAACCCTGCATTTCCTGTTGTTAATTGTCTAACTGGCACATGCGTGGACCCTGTAGGCAATTTAGCATGGCCAATCCATCAAAATTGCACATCTTTGGACTGTGGAAAGAAACCGGAACACCCAGAAGAAACCCACGCAAACATAGGGAGAATGTGTAAACTCCACACAGTTGCCTAAGGCTGGAATCAAACCCGGGTCTCTGACGCGGTGAGGCAGCAGTGCTAGCCACTGAGCCACCTCTCTTAAAATTTGCTGCCCCTTATTTACCTCCCCACCCCGCAATTGGCTGAATGTATATTCCTTACATCAGAAATCGAGTTTTCTAAGCGGATGTCTCAGTAAAACCCAGTGACAGCTCACATGTCCTGTGTGTCTGAATGGGGATCGGATACACAACACCCTCCACCCCACACTTTTCATTCACTTTCCATCAACAGGTCTCCACAGGCTTCATGGGGACCATAACTCCCACAATCCCTGAGGCAGGGATCACACGTGTGCAGGGAAACCGGGTACTGTACATGTACAGAATGTGGATGGGTTT
>NW_025160515.1:0-1537 GCF_004010195.1 Chiloscyllium plagiosum
GACTTTCCTGCTCAGCTCCCCTTCCAAGTAACTCTGGCCAGCTCCTCCCGCATGTCTTTGCAGTTACATTTCTTAATTATAACCACATTACATCTTGAAGAGAGCATGAGATATATAGTGACAGAAGGAGCTTCGAGAGATGGGACACGAAGAAAAAATGGTGGATCTCTTCACTAGATACAAAGGGAGAACGAGAGAGAAGATATCGATATGGAGATGCGGAAAATGAGAAAATTACATTATCGAAAGAAGTAGATGTACTTCCCTCAATGTTTTGGCAATTCCTGTGTGCTGTGGTCCTTGTACACTGAACGTACAACAGAGCAATGTGTTCAAATGCTGGGTCTGATGCCATAAGTTTTCTATCCAAAAATATGACAGACACTAGTTTTGGAAAAAAAAAACCCAGCAGGCCAACATATTTAATTGCTTGTAGAAAGGAGATTAACTGAAATAGGTTGGGACACGAGAAGCAAGAATTTATAACACACATCCTGATAAGAATGAGAGATTGGATTTGGGAATCCCAGAAAAGGGGGAACGTTGTGACAAAGGGAAGGTATCACTTCCGATGAGGATCAAATAATGTTTTAATGCTTTATAAATTTTACCCATCATGTGCATAATTTTTCGTTAACTGTGTCACCGTTGTTCATTCAGAATGTGTTGTACACATATGAAAAATGTTACTTATCTGAACACACACTGTCTAAACAGTGTATATAAAACCATTTTTCCCCCATTTCAAACTCTCCTGTTGTCACGCTAGCAGGATATATGAACACCACCTGGCCACCAAAAGATATGATCTACTATCATTAGTTTCCATACATACAGACAAAGAAGGACACCACGTTGCCTGTGCCAACACACACTTCCTAGGACAAAGCCACGCACAAACGTTCTTAGGGGCATGACATTCTAAGCAGAAGTCCATCAATAAACACATCAGTTTAGATCCTATTTACTGTCCCTTGAAAAAAAATGGAAATGGCATCACGCACCTTAAGAAACCAAGACCTATAAATAGAAAGATGAGACATACCACCAGTGCGTCACCAGAGACTCTCACTGATGATGGTACCTTGTCATGGTGACGAAACATCTGAAAACAAACCTTCAAGCTCAGCGAGCTAATTTACATACTTATAAATGGTTATTTCTCTCTTAACAGTGGAATTTGGGACTTCTCGCTCACTCATGTTATAACAGAGTACGAGGCGAGGTGAGCTTTTCTGGGTGTGTGCTTTTAATTAACAGAGGGGTTCGACATCGATATCATAACGGTTTGAGGACTTGTCGTATGGGATTTGAAGAGATTTTGGGTACAAAAGGTGCCAGCAGATTCCATCACTTGACAGTTAGTGACCTAGATCTTCAAATAAAAGAGGTGACAATAGTCATTTAATTTTTTTTCCTTGTGGTTGGTTTAATTAAAAGAAAGGGCTTTTCATATTACTAAAGAGGTTCTGAGGCTTGAAGCTGATTCACAAATTTGCCAAGCAAGTGTAGAAAGACAAAGGAAGGGCATACTTTT
>NW_025160516.1:0-1537 GCF_004010195.1 Chiloscyllium plagiosum
AGGGAACAGGACATGGCAGGAGATAGTGAGGCGTTGGTCGAGGACAAAGAAGGCGGTACATGTCAGCTACACGCAGCTGCGATCATGTGAATCCCTTCAGCATATGGATCATTGCAGAACACTTATCAAGGAAATCAGGATTGAAAAAGCGGAAATGACAGAACTTTTGCTAATAAAGTTCAGGAAAATGGAACGAGATTGCACAAGTATATTAAAGGCAATAGAGAAATTAGTGAGAGAAATAGGTCTCTTAAAAGAAATTTAAAAAATATATATGTAGTTCCACAGGAGATGAGTTATGCTTACGAGGTTTATTGTCACATGAACTCACACGAGGACAATGAAAAGTTTACAAGTCTCCATATTTGATGCAATCTTATGTTCTAAGTTATCTCCCTCTCCCTCACACAAAAGGTATTGAATCATTGCACAAAGCAGTAAAAGAATATAAAATGTTAAAATGTAATAGTTTACAACCAGTTCTATCAAGCTGGAAAATGACAGAAACACATTTACCAGTTTAATAATACAGTCCATAAGCATTGATCTCCTGTCTCTACATTTTCTCTAACGGTCTACCATGTGTAACATTATCAAAGGCCTTACTGAAGCCCATATAAACTACATCAACTGCCATATCCTCATTCACATCCTTGGTCACCTTCTCAAAAAACTCAATGAGGTCTGAGAGACATGAGCTGTCCTTGACGAATCCATGTTGACTATCTCTAATCCAATTTTTGCTTGTTAGATGACAAAAATCCTATCTCTCATAATCCTTTCCAAAACTTTTGTACAATAGACGTACGGCTCACTGGTCTTTTATTAACTCTGCCATCTCTACTGCCCTTCTTGATCAAGGGCACAACATTTGCTGTTATTCCGTTCTCTGGCATTAATATCGACCAGAATATGGACAAAACCCGAAAGACAATGCTGGAAGAGAAAGCCTCCAACATCAACTCCCTAGGTTCCCATAGAATCCTCAGATAAACCCCATCCGGCCCAGGGGATTTGTCTACTTTCACTCCTTCGATAATGATAACACCTCCTCCTTACTGACTTCGATCCTTTCTAGTCTAATATCTCACATCTCATTCTTGTTCTCGATAATATTATCCATTTACTGAGTGATAACTGATGAGAAATATTCGTTTAGCACCTCTGTAATCTCCACCGAATCTAACCACAACATACCACTTCTGTCTTTGACTGTCCCAATTCCGATCCTCGTCATCCTTTCATTCCTCACATACCTAAACAAAGCTTAAGGGTGCTCCTTTATTCTACCTGCTAAAGTCTATTCATGTCCCCTCTTTTCTCTTCTTAATTCTCTCTTCAAATTCTTCCCAGCAAAACCTTAACTCTCCATCGCCTCCTGTGAACTATCCCATCTCATCGTCACATACGTCTCCTTCTTCCATTTAAGAAGAGATGTAATTTCTTCAGGAAACTACAGTTCCCTTGCCTTATCACTTCCTCCCTGCCTGATCGGGAACATTCTCATTAAGGACATGCAATATATTTTCCTGAAATC
>NW_025160517.1:0-1537 GCF_004010195.1 Chiloscyllium plagiosum
CTTGAAAAGCTAAAAGGTCTAAAAACTGATAAATTTCCTGGCCAGGATGGGCTACATCTTAGAGTTCTGAGGGAGGTGGCTGAAGAAATAGTGGAGGCAGTGGTTATAATCTTTCAAAAATCATTGGAGTCAGAGATCGTCCCAGGTGAATGGAAAATCGGTGTTGTAACCCTCTTGTTCAAGAAAGGATCAAGACAAAAGATGGAAAATTATAGATGATTAGCCTAACCATGGTTGTAGGTAGAATTCTAGAATCCATCGTTAAGGATGAGATTTCTAAATTCTTGAAAGTGTAGTATCGATTAGAACAAGTCAGCATGGATTTAGTAAGGGGAGGTCATGCCTGACAAACCTGTTAGAATTCTTTGAAGAGGTAACAAGCAGGTTAGACCAGGGAAACCCAGTGGATGTTATCTGCCTAGACTTCCAAAAGACCTTAAATAAGGTACCTCACAGGAGGTTGCTGAGTAAGGTGAGGGCCCATGGTGTTCAAGGTGAGCTCCTGGCATGGATTCAGGATTGACTGTCTGATAGAAGGCAGAGAGTTGTGATAAAAGGTTCTTTTTCAGAATGACAATTGGTGACAAGTGGTGTCCCCAGGGTTCAGTGTTGGGGCTATAGCTGTTCACTTTCTACACAAATGATCCGGACAAAGAGATTGGGGGCATTCGGGTGAAGTTTGCCGATGATATGAAGTTAGGTGGACAGGCAGGTAGTTCTGAGTAGGTGGGGAGGCTACAGAAAGATTTAGACAGTTTAGGTGAATGGTCCAAGAAATGGCTGATGAAATTCAATCTGATTAAATGTGAGGTCTTGCACTTTGGGAAAAAGAACACAGGCATGGACTATTTTCTAAACAGTGAAAAATTCATAAAGCCAAAGTACAAAGGGATCTGAGAGTGCTAGTTTAGGATTCTCTAAAAGTTGACTTGCAGGTTGAGTCCGTGATTAAGAAAGCATGTAATGTTGTCATTTATCTCAAGAGGGTTGGAATGTAAAAGCAGTGATGTGCTACTGAGAGTTTATAAAGCTCTGGTTCGGCCCGATTTAGAATAGTGTGTCCAGGTTTGGGCCCCACACCTCAGGAAGGACATACTGACACTGCGTGTCCAGGGAGATTCACACAGATAATCCCTGGAATGGTAGGCCTAGTGTACGATGAATGGGTGAGGATTCTGGTATCGTATGCATTAGCGTTTAGAAGGTTGAAGGGAGATCTAATGGAAACTTACAAAATAATGCATGGCTTAGAAAGGGTGGATGCTGGGAAATTGTTTCTGTCAGGCGGGGATACTAGGACTCATGGACACCGCCTTAAAATTAGAGAGGGTCAATTTAGAACGGAAATGAGGAGACATTTCTTCAGCCAGAGAGTGATGGGCCAGTGGAATTCATTGCCACAGAGCACAGTGGAGGCGGGGACGTTAAATGTCTTCAAGACAGAGACTGATAAATTGTTAATTTTGCAGGGAATTAGGGATACAGGGAGTGTGCTGGTAAGTGCCGTTGAAATGCCCATCGGCCATGATTGAATGGT
>NW_025160518.1:0-1537 GCF_004010195.1 Chiloscyllium plagiosum
CCAATGATCCAAAAATGTGATCTTGCTCCCATATACCAGCTCCTCAGCCATGCATTCATCTGCTCTATCCTCCTATTCCTACCCTCACTACCTCGCAGCACCAGGGGTAATCCAGATATTACTACTGTCGAGGGCCTCCGCTTTAAATTCCTGCCTAACTCTTTATTTTCTCCCTTCAGAATCTCATCTTTTTCTCTTCTTATGTCATTGGTTCCAGTGTGTACAATGACCTCCGGCTGGTCCATCTCTCCCTTGAGAATGTTCTGCACCATCTCTGAGACATCCTTGATCCTGGCATCAGGGAAGCAACACATCATTCTGATTTTTCACTGCTGGCCACTGAAATGTCTGTCTGTGCCTCAGACTAGAGAGTCCCCTAACACAATCGATCTCTTGGAACCCAATGTACCCCTCATTGCATTAAAGCCAGTCTCAATGTCAGAAACTTGGTTGTTCGTGCTACGTTCCCCTGAGAATCCATCACCCCCTACATTTTCCAAAACAGCAAACTTGTTGAAATGGGGATAGCCACAGAAGACTCCTGCACTACCTGCCTACCTCTCTTACCTTTCCTGGAATTAACCCATCTAAGTGACTGTATCTGCAGTTTTTCTCCCTTCCTATAACTGCCATCCATCACATCCCACTTCTCTTGTAAATTCCTCATTCCCTCTAACTGTCTCTCCAACCGATCCAACCAACATTATAGGATTTGTAACCCATGGTATTTATTGCTGATATAATCCTCAGTAACATGTAAACTCTCCCAAAACTCCCATAGCCAACAAGAACAGCATATTACTCTACTAAATGCCAATCTACAGTCCCAGAAAATAGCACTGTCTTATTCCTCTACAAAACACTGCTCCAGACGAACTTAATACCTATGGCTCATATATTTTTTAAGTTTAATCATGAGACATATCTCAATAAAGCATATATTCAAGAAATAACCCACTCTTCTCACTACTGCAGACTGACTGCAAGGCCACACTTAAATATATTGACTTACCTGTTTCTGTGCTGTAACCTCTCCCAAACAGGTTCCTCCAAGATTAGTTGTGAAGTTCACTATTTGTAAATTTTCCCAGATGCACTCTGACATCTAGTGATACATGAATTCAAACAGCAAAGGCAGTAACTGCGCAGGTTCACTGCTGTATCAGTTAGCAATGTGGGTTTGTTTCTTTTTTTCTCCCTCTCTCTCTGTCTCTCTCTCTCTCTCTCTCTCACTCATGCACTGACCTCACCATGTGCTTCCTTTGTCTGTTCCTCTCCCTTTTAAAACCGCTGTTGTTTTGACTATTTGTTTTTCTCTCCAAACGTCCAAAACAATGCAACAGCATATAAAACAGTAATTGCTGCTCCAGGAATTCGAGAAAATCGCCTCCAACACCTAAAATACCTCAAAAAAGGAACAGCCTGTTACAGCCAGAAATTGTTATTTTGGCATAGCTCAATGGTGCAGTTCTGTTGGATTTCAAGCATTGAGTCATATCTTAAACAAGTTTAGAGTAGAGAAAGGTAAGGAGGGCCT
>NW_025160519.1:0-1537 GCF_004010195.1 Chiloscyllium plagiosum
TCTGGACAGTAGTAACAGGATAGGTCAGAGTCAACATGGATCTATGAAGGGGAAATCATGCTTGAGGATGTAACTCTAAAGATGGACCAGGGAGATCCAGTAGATGTAGTGTACCTGGACTTTCAGAAAGCTTTTGATAAAGTCCCACATAGGAGGTTAGTGAGCAACACTAGGGCGCATGGTATTGGGGGCAAAGTACAAACTTGGATTGAAAGTTGGTTGGCTGATAGGAAACAAAGAGTAAAGATAAACGGCTCCAATTCGGAATGGTAGGCAGTGACCAGTATGGTACCGCAGGGAACAATGCTGGGACCGCAAATTTTTACAATATATGTTAATGATATAGAAGATGGTGTCAGCAATAACATTAGCAAATTTGCTGATGATACTAAGCTGGGTGGCAGGATGAAATATGAGGAGGATGTTAGGAGATTTCAGGGAGACCTGGACAGGTTAGGTGAGTGGTCAGATGCATGGCAGATGCAGTTTAATGTGGATAAATGTATGGTTATCCACTTTGGTGGCAATAACAGGAAGGCAGATTATTACCTAAATGCAATCAATTTAGGTAAAGGGGCAGTACAAAGAGATCTGGGTGTTCTTGTACACCAGTCAATGAAGGTAAGCATGCAGGTAGTGAAGAAGGCTAATAGTATGCGAGCCTTCATAACAAGAGGGATTGAGCATGGAAGCAAAGAGGTTCTTCTGCAGCAGTTCAGGGCCCTGGTGGACCACACCTGGAGTACTGTGTGCAGTTCTGGTCTCCAAATTTGAGGAAAGACATTCTGGCTATTGAGGGGGTGCAGCGTAGGTTCACGAGGTCAATTCCTGGAATGGCAGGACTACCTTACGCAGAAAGAATGGAGCGATTGGGCTTGTTTACCCTTGTGTTTAGAAGACTGAGAGGGTATCTGATTGAGACATAGAAGATTATTAAAGGATTGGACACTCTGGAGGCAGGAAACATGTTTCGCTGATGGGTGAGTGCCGACCCAGAGGACACAGATTAAAAATACGGGGTGGACCATTTAGGACAGAGATGAGGAGAAACTTCTTCACCCAGAGAGTGGTGGCTGTGTGGAATGCTCTGCCCCAGAGGGCAGTGGAGGCCCAGTCTCTGGATCCATTGAAGAAAGAGTTGAATAGAGCTCTCAAGGATAGTGAAATCAAGGGTTATGGAGATAAGGCATGAACAGAATGCTGATTAAGGATGATCAGCCATTATCATATTGAATAGTGGTGCAGGCTCGAAGGGCAGAATGGCCTACTCCTGCACCTATTGTCTATTGTCTATTGCTATATTACCAGGGACAGAGTCGAATAATGACATGCTGTCAATGGAACAACAAAAGTCCTGAAACACATGACACAGTGTGAATGAAATATTGACAAGCCACGTAGCAAGAGAAATCTAGATAGGCTCCACCTATCTTCATTAAAAACAGGGTATTAATGTGAAGTTGAAAGTGTGTACTGTACCTTTAAGAGAGAGTGAATGTTGTTGTGAACTGAGAGCTGCCAATCACCTGTGGTATGA
>NW_025160520.1:0-1537 GCF_004010195.1 Chiloscyllium plagiosum
GTTGTTGATGTCATTTCCTGTGGTGATGTTATTCCCTGTGGTGAAGTCACTTCCTGCTGCTTTTCTCAGATGGTGGTAGATGGGGTCTGACAACCAATAGCACATTTAGTTAGACATCTGTCAGAAATACATACAGATTCTCTCCAGAGTTGCTGTTAATTTCTAAATATCCAGTATAATAGATTCCAATAGTTTCCCTGCAGATGTCAAGTTAATTGGTCGGCAGTTCTCCAAACTATGTCTTCTTCCCTTTATAGATGCTTGGATCCTTTCCGTTAATCTATAGTGCTTGGACCACGTTTACTAACTTCCATTTATCCGCAGTGGATTCCGGCCTCTGCAGAAAACACAGGAAAATGCAACACAGTCATCGACAGTGCAATTGATACTTCTGTTGCTGATTTATGTCTGACATTTTAATATGAAGTACATCAGGCTTGTCAGACTTAGCAATGCTCAATCAAGTTACACTTTCAAATATTAACTTGTTACTGATTTTAATTGACTTTACGTCTTTAGTTGCACAAGCCCCACAATATCACTGGGTATTACTGGGTGATTTGTGGATCTTCCTCCATGAAGACGGATGCATAGTAACTGATTATTTTCTTGACGATTTCCCTACTCTTCACAATAAACTCTCCTCTCCTGATTACAAATTTCCATATTTGACCTTGCTTTTATTTTGTTTCCTTTGAAATACAGATTTATGCAGTGTTTTTGTTCCTTTTGTTAGCATTCATGTTCTCTTTCTGATTTCCTGATCAATTTCAAGGCCCTCGTTTCTGGATCGTGAATTTCTGAAAATTCTCAGGTTTCCACAATGACTGAAATTCTTCTGAAGCCACTTCCTATGATTAATACATTTTCGAATTTGTTATGTTAAACATCAATGTGTCACTTTTCCTTTCTTTAGTATTTGTACCTGAAAGAAATAGACGTATTTTTCAGACTTTGTATTTGTATGAATCTCCTGATCTGACCAGATATATTCAGGAACATTGCAGGAGGAAAGGGAAGTAATTGCGGGAGCCCTGGCTGATAGTTTTGCATCATCGCTGATCAACGGGTGAGGTCCCAGAGGACTGGAAGGTAGCAAAACCTGTGCCCTCTACTCAAGAAGGGTTACAAAGAAAAACCTGAGAACTATAGACCTGTAAACCTAAAATCTGTTTAGGTATCTTAATGGAAAAGGTTCTGAGAGATAAGATATACATGCATTTGGAAATACAGGGTGTGACTCGGAAAAGCTGGAAAAGCACAGCAGGTCAAGCAGCATTCGAGGAACAGGAAAATCAATGTTTCAGGCAAAAGCCCATCATCAAACTCAGCATGGCTTTGTGCATGGGAGATCATGGCTCACAAATTTGTTCGAATTCTTTGATGATGTGACTAGCAACATTGAGGAGGGCAGGGTGGTATACGTCGTCTATATGAGTTCCAGTAAGGCCTTCAATAAGGGGTTCCACATGGTATGCGACTCTGGAGGGTTAGAGTGCATGACATTTAGGAGGAGATGCCAAATTAGATTCAAAAT
>NW_025160521.1:0-1537 GCF_004010195.1 Chiloscyllium plagiosum
ATGGTCTAACTCCCTCTGCTTCTATTCAAGGGCCTACTTACGTTCTGTTCACTGTTTCATTGTGCATTGCCTGAATGGCAATTTTACAAACGCATATTTTCCCAAACGTTCACTGCGGCCTTCGCAGCTTTGTCTTTCCACAAGGGCTCCCACATAGTGGAAGGGAAGGAGTTGCAGGTTATTCACCCAATGATGTCATCCTGAGGTCTTCCAAAACCTCTCCTGCATGTGGGAATACTCTCAACTAGGGTTAGTCACCGTTCACCGGGCAGCTAAATTTCCAAGTTTTCATCATTATCTACACATCTCTTGACTGTCTTCCCTCTATCTATCACTGTCATGTCTTCCAGGCCACTCAAGAGCAAATAGAGATTGTCAATAGTATACCAACCCAGCCAGTGGACACAACACCCAAGATTATGTTTTAAATTGCTCTCTCAGATATCTGCATTCCCTCGAATTCCAAACTCCGGAGTATGTTCGATTTGAACTGTTTCACGTTTGGTGCCTAAACGACAGCTGCCAAGCTAAGAAATTATGAAATCTTGAAGCAACGTTAGTCGCACCAGGCTATAGGAAAGGAATTACTCACCAAGAATTAAGAAAATAAAACTGTTATACATGCTAAAATCAGGGCAATTTATTGATATCAATACTACATCGTGTCTTTTATATAAAAATAATTCAAAGCTTTTACTCTGATGGAGTTTAAACAAATGTTGACCCCTGTCTCATTATGAGACATTGGGAAGCTGACAAACTGTTATATCCAACAAGTGATCTCAGAAGTGGGTTTCAAGTCGTATTTTGTCATTCAAAACGAAGCTTGTATCACAAAATTGAGATCACCGAAGTTTTTCTGCTAGAGGTCATCGTCTTTTGTCAGTCGCAAAACGGCGCCTGGGTTAGTGCTTCCATAGCTCAGTGATTCAAGCACTGGTTATGTAAACCCGGGGTTGTAACCTTGAATTTCACTGCAGCCTTACTGAATTTTCTTGCAACTATTGCAGCAGACATCGGAAGTTGCGTTCTCTATGTTGTTAGGAATTATTTTTGAAGTAACAGCAGGAAGTTATTTTTACGCAGACCAGGCCGCATCTGTTTCAATTTAGAATCCACATCCGTATTTTTCCTTCGAGAAACATGAGGATGACAAGCTTCTGATGTGAAGAATGCCTTCGTTTGGCAGGAAGAACAACATGACTCATTAGAAGCAGTAACGTGACGGTGAAACAATGGAGGACGAATACGCACAGGGATGCGGCTGAATGCTTCCATTCCGTATGTAGAGACAGGAATCTGCTGGAATTCAAATTAAACAAGTAGTAGGCTTGAAGAGCACAGCTAGCCAGGCTGCCTCAAAGGTGGAGAGGTCAACAATTAGTCAACAATTATTCACGATTTGGTCAGTCCTCGAAGGACAGCCTCCTGCCTGTTTACTCCTCTGATAATGTAAACACAATCGGATTTTAAAGCTTGTAGTGAAGAAAAAAGAGGCCAAACGGGTCAATTCTACATGTTATGGAAGTTGGGCTCT
>NW_025160522.1:0-1537 GCF_004010195.1 Chiloscyllium plagiosum
CAGGAAATGGTGCAGGCTAGTACAATTACAACAGTTTAAAGGCATCTGGATCGGTCTATGAATAGGAAGGGTTTGGAGAGATATGGGCCAAGTACTGGCACATGGAACTAGATTGGGTTGGGATATCTGGTCAGTATGGATGAGTTGGACCGCGGGGGTCTATTTCCGTGCTGTACATCTTTATGACTATATAATTCTCTGACTGAAATCGATGAAATCTGTAATTTCTTTGACTATCACACCAGCTGGTAATATTACACCATAGCTGAACATTCAACACTTTCACAGAGATTTTACAGAACACGATTTACATCCGTCCAAGAAAGCAAATAAATCAATGGATGACTTTGAAACATTTTGATTAGAGAGAGAATGTAAAATGGAGAATTTGGAGAACAACATGCCTGTGTAGTTCACTCTGGTCAGTGGATAGTCAGGAAATGGGATTTGCTGATAAAACAAACCAAGAGGATGGAAGAAATGTGGACAAAGTAAATATATGGCGTTTATAATCCAGTGTCAGGCTGATGTGACGCTGGAATACGAGGGCCCTGAGGTAATAATGGAATGAATGACTGATTCAGTAATTATGAGCAGTGGCAGTGATGGGTTTCAAAGCTGTGTTCCAGATGGAAACAATAAATCTTGATGATGATGCAAACATCTTCCTGCATTTATCTCAGGCTCCAATATCAAGCCACAAGCAAACAGGGTTCATCCAGAGTCAGTTCCTTCTGAGCACGAAAGAGTCAGTGAGATCAGTGTTGATCAGAGAATGCCATCAGGAAGAGTGGAGATGTTCCTGTCATTGCTTTTCCCACGTTGATCTGCATCAGAGGGCATTGAGTGCCTCCCTCTGAACGTCCTGATAATCTGAACCATGGAAATATTCAGTAGTGAATCCAAACACTATATCCCAAGTTGGATACTCATCACAATCAATATTTAATGCAATCAAGGTAAAAGGATCTGTCCTCTGGCTTTGAGACCAGTAGATGTTCGGAAACTCATAGATTTGGCAAAACAAGTTGTGACACAGACTATCCACTGGGGGAGCTAATGCCCTGAAAGTCCTTCACCTCGATATTTCTCCTGGGTAACAAAGCGGAATCAGTGAATGTGGTGCCTCTGGACTTTCAAAAGCGTTTGACTAGGTTCCATACGAGGGATTAGTAAACAAGATTCATGGTTTTGGAGGTAATGTACTGACATTGGTAGAAAATTGGTTTGCAGACAGGAATCAGAGAGCTGGAATAAATGGGTCCTTTTCAAAGTGGCAGGCTGTGAGGAGTGGGGCATTGCATCAAAGTGGCAGGCTGTGAGGAGTGGGGCATTGCAGTGTTCAGTGCTGGGACCCTGGCTGTTCACAATATACTTGAGTCGCAATAACAGGAGGCAGATTATGATCTGAATGGCGAGATTTAGGAAAAATGAGACCTGGGTGTTGTAGTGGAACAGTCTCTGAAGGTTGACACGCAGGGGCAGCAAGCAGTGAGGAAAGCTAATGGGGTATTGGAGTAAGGATGTCTAGCTGAAG
>NW_025160523.1:0-1537 GCF_004010195.1 Chiloscyllium plagiosum
CAGTGATGGCAATACTGTTAAATGTGAAGGGACTGTGCTGAGACTGTCCTTTACTGGTGATGGTCATTGCCAGGCATTTGTGTGGCGCGAATGTTACTTGCCAATTGTCGGCCCAAGCCTGGATATTGTCCGGATCTTGTTGCATTTGAGCACAGACTGCTTCAGTATCTGAGGATTTGGGAATGATGCTAAACAGTATGCAGTCATCGGAGAACAACCCCACTTTCGACCTTATGATAGAGGGGAGGTTGTTAATGAAGCAGTTGAAGATTGTTTTGCTTCTGTCACTACTCTGAGGAACTCCTACAGATATGTCCTGGAGCTGGGATGAGTGACGTTCTACAAACACAACCATCTTCCTTTTTGCCAGCTATGGCAGGTACGAATGCTATTAAATGTATTTGGGGTCAATTCAACATAAAAAATGCATTCTCTGGTCAATATGTGTAATGCTACAAATGAGACAACGAAAAGAATTCAAAGCCAAATCTCATCGTGATCAAGAAACTAATAATCATAAAGAACAATGGAATGGTTTTGTGAAGAACCTAAATTATAAGACAAACATTGACATTAAGGGAAAAAAGTTGTAGTCACGCCAAGTTCTTCACCCTTACCATATTTGAGTATTCCACGAGCTATTGTCTCTGACACACTCCCAGGGCTGGATAATGTGCAGGTCCTGGGGAGTGGGGGCAACAAATCTGGTCCAGTTCCAGTGCATCTGAAGTAGAGGAGCAGTCATTTAATTCATGGGCTTTACAGGGGAGGACCAGAAGGAGGGAATAACGCGAAGGACGGGAAGGGTATATTTAAATGCGAACATACATAATGGGCAAACCATATTTCTCCCAATCCCAAATTAGAGGAAAGAAGGTCCCTCATCCGGATGAAATGAGATAATACAGAATAGAAGTCACAATGGGGAGAAAGAAGAGCTGAAAAGTCAATTAATGTTTGTCGGGGAGAAAATCAAAAGCACCAAAGGAGCCAGGATAAACCTAAAGAAATCCCACATGAAAATAGTCCAGATCCCCATCCGACCCCTCCTAACTTCACTGCTTAGTAGCAGACCACAGTGCCCGTCACAAAGCCATTTGGAATTTGAAATACGAAAGAGAGACAGAGTGAGAGAGAGGGAGAGAGAGAGACAGACAGACAGACAGACAGAAAGACACAGAGAGGACTGCATCCTCCACGGAATCCAGCGGTAACAAGAAGCCCTGTTTAGTCCCATTACAAAGCAAGCAACACAAAACTCGATATCAGCAAGAAAACAAAACAGAGATCGAGAGAGAGAGTGGGTGAGAGAGAGAGATAGAGACAGAGAGAGAGAGTGAACACCTCTAAGGCATGCGTTCTGAACAAAGTCTTCACACATTCATTTCTGGACAGGAGGAAATGTAGCAACATAGAAGATAGGAGTATCCTCATCAGTGAGCCCCGGGTGAAGCTCAGATGTTATATTCATTAGAGATACTGATCATGAGCCATTAACGTTTTGCAAGAAATCTAAGAACAAAAAAAGATCAAACCG
>NW_025160524.1:0-1537 GCF_004010195.1 Chiloscyllium plagiosum
GACATCGAAATTGAGAATCAATGGGAGTGAAGTGTTTGACGTTTCAGCACATGCTTGACATGGTTGAAAACAGGTGAGTGGGGAATGTTAGACTCCATGGGTAGGTAGGTGTGGAATATATACCAAATGGATTAAAAATTGGGTAATGGAGATATGAGAAGAGTAGTGTTTTTGGCTGGACTGAAGGCTTGTTGGGTAGCAGATGGATCAGTGTTTGGGCAATAGCTGTTCACAAAGTACAAAAAATGATCAGATGGGAACAACAAATATCTTCATGTCCATTTATGTTTATTAAATGGTGAGACATTGGGAAAAGGTGTTGTTGAAAATGACCTGGATCTCCTTGATCTTAAGTCATAAACAAATTCAAACGGGGCAGAAAGTAAATGATATGTGGCTCTTCATGCAACACGATTGAAGTACCAGAGTTATATATTTCTTAATGGTAGTGTTTTGATGATAGAGTATTTGGTGCATTGTGTACAGATTTGGCCTGCTTTATAAATAATGATCTCCATGTCACCGAGACAGTGCAAAGGAGTTTTATCAGACTAAACCCTGGCATGATGGTACCATGAGGAGAGAGTGTAGGAACTGTATGTTTACTCCGTAGCACTACGAGAGAATAAGAAGCTGAAACTTGATGGTTATGGACGGACATTCATTATGCCTCAATCAGCTGAATAAGGTGAAAATTCCATACTTTTCAGAGAATATTGGATTCCTGATAGTTTACATGCATCTGTGGACATGCCCCCATGTCGATTGATAGAGAGGTACATGCTCTGAACGAACTCTGGACACTTGAATACACAAGTGTGACATTGCATTGAATGTCACTTTGCACACAAACCTGTCAGCAGCCACAGTAACTTCATTCTGCAACAGTTAGTCATTTCCCACTAGCTTCTCACATCCATGGAGACCATGGGTCTGCCTTCTCGGAGATTGAAGATAACTTGGAGACTGATTTAAAAAAACGTTGTCTTTATTCCGACTGCCAGAAAACCATGTTAAAGTAACACTTACTTATATGAGTAATTAAGCCATATTGATCAATTTGAAGCAGTCTATCTGTGCAACCCCTGCTCCATTTGTTTGCAATGTTAAAACATCTCTGACACTTTCCTGTTCCTCTGTTAGTGAATTGAGAAGCTGAATGACTTCTTCCTGTTCCTTCGTAAGTGACTCCGGGTGTGTAATTGTCTCTTTCTGATCCCGTGTAAGTGACATGTGGGAGTGAGCAGATTCCTTCTTTTCCTGTATACTTGGCACGAGGAACTGAATGGGCTATCCCTCATGTGCCCAGTAGTTTTGTTGGGCTGAATGACTTCCCCACATTCGTGTGAAACCATATTGAAGTGCTGAATGTGCTTCTTCTTTTACTGTGGAAATGTACAGTGCTGTTACATAAATGTAACCCAGACGTTAACAGCACTATCTTGAATGTTGTCCAGGCCAAGTTACACATGGACACAGATTGCTTCAAGAGCTGAAGAGGGATAACTTGTTCGAACATCATGTAAACTTCAGTGAA
>NW_025160525.1:0-1537 GCF_004010195.1 Chiloscyllium plagiosum
ATGGGTTTGCAGTACAGTGAGGTGTCCAAGAATTAGACAGTTACTAAAGAGTAGTCTGTGGTGAGTTTGATGATGGGATGAAATCATTAATATCACTGTGTAGCTGTTTCAGTGACTCCTCACCATGGGGGCAGTGGAAGGAAATGTCGGCAATATACCTGCTGTATAGTGTTGGTTGGAGGTCCTGTGGTAGAGAAGTCTTGTTCAAACCTGAACACAAGGATGCCCTCATAATAACGGGATACGATCGACCACCAATTCCAATGTGTCACAGTGAGAAATCATAATGACCTCCTCAGGAGACAGACACAGGCTGCAACCGACAGGGTACCCTTCATTGTCCAGTATTTCCCAGGAGCCAAAAGACTACACCATGTTCTTCACAGCCTGCAACACATTATCAATGAGGATGAGCACCTCGCCAAGACCTTCCCCATATTTCCACTTCGCGCCTTTAAACAACCACCAAATCTCCAAAGACATTCTTTAAGTAAAAAGGAGAAAGAATAACTGGAGACATATGTGTGTAGAACCACAGGAGATGGCTGAGGGTCTCAATGAATATTTCTCCCCTGTGTTTACCGTGGAGAAAAACATGAAGATTGGGAACTTGGGGACATTAGTGCTTATATCTTGGTGATAGTTTGTTTCACAGTAGAGAAAGTGTTGGTTGTATTAGAATGTACGAAGGTGGATAAATCTCCTGGTCCTGACCAATATCTCCAAGATCACTGCAAGAGGCTAGAGAAGACATTATGGGGGCCAGTGAATATAATCCAGTCTGCTCAGTCTCTCCTCAGAAGACAAACCCCTCAACTCTGAAATCAACTGAGTGAACCTCCTCTGCACTTCCTCCAGTGCCAGTCCATCCTTTGCCAGTCCAAGGAGACCAAAACTGCACGCAGCATTTCTACTGTGACCTCGCCAGCATCCTATAGAGCTGCAACATAACTTCTCTGCTTTTAAACTCAATCCCTTTAGCAATGAAGGACAAAATTCCATTTGCCTTTTTAATAAACTGTTCCACCTGCATACCAATCTTCTGTGATTCACCCACGTCCCTCTGCACAGCAACATGCTGAATTTCTTAACTATTCAAGTGTGGCGATCTCTCAGCCTGGCATGGTGATCTCTCAGCCCAGCGTGGTGATCTCTCAACCCAGCGTGGTGATCTCTTAGCCCAGCGTGGTGATCTCTCGGCCTGATGTGATGATCTCTCAGCCCAGCATAGTGATCACTTAGCCCAGCCTGAGGATCTCTTAGCCCAGCATGGTGATATCTCAGCCCGGCATACCTATCTCTCTGCCCGGTGTGGTGATCTGTCAGCCCGGACTACGGATCTCTCCGCCCGGTGTGACCATCTCTCAGCCAGGTGTGGTTGACCCACAATGCTGGTAGGGAGGGAATTCCAGGATTCTGACCCAACGACTGTGAAGGAACAACGGCAAATTTCCAAGTCAGGATGGTGAGTGACTTGGAGGGGAACTTGCCGGTAATGTTCCAGGTACTTGCTGCCCATTGTCCTTCTCGATATGAT
>NW_025160526.1:0-1537 GCF_004010195.1 Chiloscyllium plagiosum
CCTAAAGTGCTATTGTTTTGATCTTTCTTTTCCCCCAAAGTTCCAAAACAATGCAACAGCTTATAAAGCAGTAATTACTGCTCCTGGATTTTTTTTTTTGCACAGCCGTATCGTGTGAATACCTTCTAAGGCTGTACATTCAAGCACTTTGATACAAATCTTTACATCATCAACAGCACGAACTGTAAACCAGAAGAAACAGCCAGTCTGTTACTAACATGTGACTCCCCAACAACAATGTTAAGAACAGATACCAGGTCGATAACAACGGGTGGTAGTAACAATCAGATCATTCCTGTTACTGATGTTTTATACTGATTTTAATATAACTGATAGAGTTCACAGCAGAATTTTTAATTGATGTAAAAACAGATGATATCTTCTTTGCTTCAGAGACACAGCTGGCAAAAATCACAATGAACAACACCATTACACAAAGAAATAATGACATTATTTTCCACGGAATCTAAATCAAGTCAGTCATGAAGGAAGAGTAAGGAAAAACGCATGGCATAATTAATGTTTATACTTTGATTTTGATTTTACAGCTATAGCAGGTACATCAACCTCTGAGACATCTTCAACAACGACAGCATCCACATCAGAGCTGATAAGTACACTAGAATCAACAACCACAGGTATCTCCCGCTATCAGAAAGTAAAGTGTTCCTGTGAAACCAAAATGGCATAAAACGAAGAAGAATTAATGTATATGGGAGAAATTTTGCATATTTTCCTAACAGCAAAAATCCTCTTTGGATTTCTTTTGGTGATTGAAAACAGGTGCTAATATAGGTCTTTCTTAAAAGCGATGTAGTGTAAAGCGAAGTAGTGTAAAAGCAGGGGATAACTCTACTCAGAGTTCCACTGAGTCATTAACAAGTGAGTCCTCATCTACAACCTGTACAACAGTGAACAATATGATAAGAACAGGAATTGAAAAGCATTGGTCATTGTGTGCCACAGCGCTTTGCTACTGATAATATTCAAAACATTCTCATACATGCCAGAAATTATGATTAAATTAAAATTAAATTCAGTATACCTGCCTCATAATCTGCTGTAGTAAATATCAATATGCGCACCCAAAAGAGATGCTGCTGGGAAAAGTCATGTTTTATCCACCAGAATTAATAAAATGCAAAAATGGAGAATTACGATTCAATTCCTGTTGGACTGAAAAGCATCCTTGTACGAAACAGCCACCAACAAATGCTTTCAGCCTTCCTGCTGAGTCATATCTTCCAAATGTAGAACTAACGAGTACAACATCAATGTTTATATCCACAACATCATGAACAAGCATATCAGAACCAAAAGAAACATAGAGAACTCTGACAAGTACCTTTGATAGAGATGATGTCATAGAGATGTACAGCATGGAAACAGACCCTTCAGTCCAACCCCTCCATGCCGACCAGATATCCCAACCCAATCCAGCCCCACCTGCCAGCACCCGGCCCATATCCCTCCAAACCCTTCCTATTCATATACCCATCCAAATCCCTGTTAAATGTTGCAATTGTACCAGCCTCCA
>NW_025160527.1:0-1537 GCF_004010195.1 Chiloscyllium plagiosum
TGCATCAATATGGTGTCAAACATATGGGCTGCTATGGCCTGGATTTCAAATCTGTTGAATGTGGTTGTAGGTACACTCATCCAGGAAAGTGATAGCTGGTGGTTAGGAGGTGAGTTGTTCTCTGCAAGATGTCTAGCACCTGAATTGTTCTTAGAGACACAGCAATTGTATCACGGTCGTTGTTCTGTTTCTGTTCAATGGAAACTGACAGGATGTTGATAACAATAAACTTAATGTCAATAATACCAGAGAACAGCAAAAATCAACAATTAAGTTCTCTCTTGCTCGAGATAATCATTGAATACTACTTGCTATTTATTAGCCCAAGTCAGGATATTGTCCAGGATTTGGACCATGTGGACATGGACTGCTTCACTAATTGAGGAGTCCCAAATGGAGCTGGATGTTTTACAATTGTTAGTGAATATCGTACATCCGAGCATATGTTGGAACACAGGTGATTCACAGAAAACCTTTAGGCCAAGGAGACGACCCTGAGAAAGAGTAGGCCTTCTTGATGCCATAACTAGTTAAATGTGAACTTTATGGACAGATACTTTCACTTCACCTCTGGAGCTTCCCCCTTTATTATTACTGTGTGTGCATCAATGTTTTATGAGAGAATGAGACAACTTGCCATGTCTTAAATCATTCTGACCACAATGAACATGTCATAACTTTGGCGTTGCTGCTGAGTAGTGATCGCTTCTCTCACTTTGGTAATCATGGAGAGTAGAGTGATAAGGTGGCAAATGGCAAGTTGGAGGTTTTCGTGCTGTTGATATATTCGGATATACTTGGAATATTTTCCACATTTTCAGATTAATCCCAGTATTGCAGCACAGATATACCAGCTTCACTGAGGGGCAGCATGATGGAATAGAGTTGGGAAAGAGTTTCCGAATGAATATTTAACAGTGATTGCTGCCCAATTAAAGTTTTATTGCAACAGATCAAACATGGGCCAGGGCACCTCCTACTGAATCTCGATGATTTCCATCTTCAATATGGCAATCTATTTTCCACGTTAAAAAAATTTCAGCGCAGCACTGAGCGAGAAGAGGTAAAGATTACGCATTTGGAGTTTCTCTCTTCAAATATCTTTTTCCCTCGTGTTCTTTTTTCTCTCACTCTCTGCGTCTCTCTCTGAAATCTTGCTAAGATCGTTTTGCAGAGAAAACATCGAAGCACCGTGGAGCATGTCATTCTGTCTGTATTTACTTAAAGTCTGATACGATGCTCTTCTCTGCTCACTGCGTTGTCAAGTTTTGTGGCATTTGTAAAATTGGAAGTCATGTCTAAACTCCTGATGCACACTGCGCGTTTCAGGTGTAATTCAGTTCTCATTAGGGGATTGTTGTTTTATTCGCTGGTTGCAGCCTTTGTGTTGCACTTCCTCTTTCACTTTTGGAAAATGGACAATGTTGATTTTGTGGTAGGCTTTGCCCTTGGACTCCAGGTTTCTTTATTTTTTGTATGTTTCTTCACTGTTTGTTGGTGTTCAGACGAAGCCTTTGTGAAGAAATACATCTTACCA
>NW_025160528.1:0-1537 GCF_004010195.1 Chiloscyllium plagiosum
CGGTGCAGGCTCGAAGAGCTGAATGGCCTACTCTTGCACCTATTGTCTATTGTCTATTGTAAATTGGTCTGGGTGGGATGTTTTGGTATGGACTTGATGGTCCGAATGGCCTGCTTCCACACTGTAGGAATTCTATGATACTATGTGCATCTGACATCTGAATTCAGTCACTCATCACAAAATGTCGGCTGGCCGATGTAGGTTTCCAGTGTCCCAGTGCATGAGTATTATTACTTTCATCCCTGTGTTAAAAACCTTCTGTGGGTTTGCCCCTCACTATTCCTGTCACCTCTTCCAGCCGTCTATCACTCTGGTATCTGTATGCTGCTGCAGTGCAGACCTCAGACCAACAAAGTCTTGAGTTTTGATACTTTTCCCATCGGTGGCTACCTCTGGGTAGCTCGCCTGTAAGCTGTGGAATTACTTCACGAAACCTGTCCACCTCTGTCTTGTGGCACAATGGATACAGTATCTTGTCTCTGTCCTGAAACCACCAATTTCAAGTCCCATTCCAGGACTTGATGGCTTAGGAATCTGGGCCATACCAGACCCAATTCACACTTTAGCAATGAAGCGAGGTGGCCAAAATTTCAGAATACATACATTCAGTTTACAACAAAACTGTTGAGTGTCAACTACCATAAGACATAACCCACTCAAACCATCTGCTCTGCTGTTTAATGAAATCATAGCTAATCTGATAATCTTCAACTGTATTTTTCCCTTAACCCTTGATTCCCTTACTGATTACAAATCAAACTCAGTCTTCAATATACTTAAGGACACATCTTCGACAGCCCTCGTAGTAAAGCATTACACAGATTCACAACCCGCGAAGAATTCCTCCTCGACTCTCTTCTAAGTGTGCAACTCCGTATTCGGAGATTACGCCGCACAGTCTTATGCCCTTCCACATGGGAAAACAATCTTTCCACATCTACCCTGTCAAGTACTCGAAGAATTGAATATGTTTTGATAAGATCACCTTTCAATCTTCTGTATTCCAACAAATATAGGCCCATTCTAGTCAATCTGTCCTCATAAAGCAGTCTCTTCATCCCTGGTATCAGCCTAGTGAATCTTCTCTGGACTGCCTCCAATGCCAGTTTATCTTTCCATAGAAAATTGTACTTCAGTGATAGTCTGACTAATATCTTTCTTACTTGGAAACTAGTGCCTTGTGTAATTGTAGCAATTTTATGCTCTATTCTCCCTAATTTTATGCTCTATTCTCTTTGAAATAAAGATAAACATTCCATTGCCTTCCCTATTACCCGCAGAACTTGAATGCTAGCTTTTTGAGATTCATGAATGAGGACATTCAAATCTCTCTATCCCACAGCTCTCCATACACTGTTTCCCTATTTAAATAATATTCAGCTCCTCTATTCTTCCTGCCAAAGTGCATAGCCTCACATTGCCACACATTATTTCCTATCCACCAGTGTTCAAAATCCTTCCAATTCACAAAATTTGCAGGCAGTAAACATGGGAGAGAATCCATGTCATCCTTGTTAAAAAAGGGATATTGGCACCT
>NW_025160529.1:0-1537 GCF_004010195.1 Chiloscyllium plagiosum
TGACGTCGAACCCACCCTCTTTTGCCCAACTCCTCCCCCCAACCGGAGACGGACAATGGTACCGTCCACTCAGCTCCGGGCCCGCCCAGCCGCCTCCCGGGCCCCGGCGCCGCCTCCCATTGGACGGCGCCCGCGTCCGTCGGGCGCCGCGACCAATGGCTGACGGGGAGGCGGGGTTACAGCCCGGGTGGGGGTGGGAGGGGCAGAGGTCGAGCCCCGCCCTGACGCCTGGAAATCCGCGATGGCAAGGGGCGTGCCGTCAAGGTGGCAGGACCAATGGTCCGGCGGGACCGGGCACCCGACCAATGGGAAGCGCCGAGGGTTGAGGCAGTGGGGAGGAGCGAGATGCGGTTGGAGGAAAGGCCTGTCGCTCAGGGCGCCCCCTGGGGCGGGGCTGACCAATGGTGGGCGGCTGGAGGCCCGCCTGCCGCAGGACGGGATCTGATTGAGCAAGATCGGTGCCAATCGGTGTGCAGGTCCGTCCAATCGCGGGCGGGGTCCCACCCCCCCAACAATGCGGGCGTGAGCCCCGCCCAACCGCCGCGCCGATTGGAAGCAGATGGACCGCGTTCTGCCCAATCAGGGGGCGGGAAAGGACAATGAGGTCCCGGCCCACGGGAGCCGACGCGCACCATTGGCGGGCGGGCTGGCGGAGCGTTCCGCCCACCCATTGGGCAGCAGGGGTGACGGTCAACCTGACGGCGGACCAATCGGGGACGGGTTGCGAACCAGAATCCCGCCCCCCACGCCACACGCCGCTCAGGACACGCCCCCAAACTGAGAGGGCGGAGCGTCTGCTCTTAAAGCGAAGCTGTCAGGTTTTAAACAAACATCAACCGGACTGAAGCCACCCCGCCGACAAGAGAAAATATTGCCCCCCTTTGATCCCCGCCGTTAGATTCTCGAAAAAACATTTATTTTTGGAAAAACACACACGGGATGATTTTCAGTCCATGGATCAAAAATGCTGGGGCACAGGCCATGACTCAGGGGAGGGAGGGTGGGGATTGGCAGGGTCACAGTGTGAGGGGGAATGAAACTCCACAAACTCTTGTCTCGCCTTCAGCGGTTCGCTCCTGATTTGCACAGGGAGAGCCCTACACACGGCTCCATCCCTCGAGCCCTCACATCCATCTGTGTCAGCCAGGGCTCCCTGATTGAGACCCCAGGGGTAACAGCCACATTGGGGGAACTCACACTCTACAACGTGCGCCCATCGCTACGGCCACTACCCTGCGGGAGCTGGGGGTAACGTCAGTACAGATACAGTCAGTAACACAGGGCGCTGGTGGGGGGGAGAGGGGTTACTGAGTGACAGTGTGAGGGAGCTGGATTAACATCAGTACAGATACAGTCAGTAACACAGGGCGCTGGGGGGGAGAGCGGTTACTGAGTGACAGTGTGAGGGAGCTGGATTAACATCAGTACAGATACAGTCAGTAACACAGGGCCCTGGGGGGGAGAGAGGTTACTGAGTAACAGTGTGAGGGAGCTGGATTAACATCAGTACAGATATAGTCAGTAACACAGGGCGCTG
>NW_025160530.1:0-1537 GCF_004010195.1 Chiloscyllium plagiosum
CTGGGGAAGGAGGGAACACTCTCCGGGGGAATGGGAGAACACTGTGCTGGGGAATGGGGGAACATTGCCCTGGGGAATGGGGAACACTGTCCTGGGGAATGGGGGAGGGGGTTGGAGGAACACTGTCCTGGGGAATGGCGGAACACTGTACTGGGGAATGGAGGAATACTATCCTGGGGAATGGGGAATACCGTCCTGGGGAATGGAGGAATGCTGTCCTGGGGAATGGGGGAACACAGTCCTGGGGAATGGGGAATACCGTCCTGGGGAATGGGGGAACACTGTCCTGGGGAATGGCGGAACACTGTACTGGGGAATGGAGGAATACTATCCTGGGGAATGGGGAATACCGTCCTGGGGAATGGAGGAATGCTGTCCTGGGGAATGGGGGAACACAGTCCTGGGGAATGGGGAATACCGTCCTGGGGAATGGGGGAACACTGTCCTGGGGAATGGCGGAACACTGTACTGGGGAATGGAGGAATACTATCATGGGGAATGGGGAATACCGTCCTGGGGAATGGAGGAACGCTGTCCTGGGGAATGGGGGAACACAGTCCTGGGGAATAGGGGAACATTGCCCTGGGGAATGAGGGAACATTGCCCTGGGGAATGGGGAACACTGTCCTGGGGAATGGGGCAACATTGTCCTGGGGAATTGGGCAACACTGTCCTGGGGAATGTGGCAACATTGTCCTGGGGAATGGGGGGAAACTGTCCTGGGGAATGGGGGAACACTTTCCTGTGGAATGGGGGAACATTGTCCTGGGGAATTGGGCAACACTGTCCTGGGGAATGGGGCAACATTGTCCTGGGGAATGGAGGAACACTCTCCTGGGGAATGGGGCAACATTGTCCTGGGGAATGGGGGAATACTGTCCTGGGGAATGGGGCAACACTGCCCTGGGGAATGGGGCAACACCGTCCTGGGGAATGGGGGAGCATTGCCCTGGGAAATGGAGGAAGGTTGTCCTGGGGAATGGAGGACAACTGCCCTGGGGAATGTTGGATCACATTCCTGGGGAATGGGGGAACATTGTCCTGGGGAATGGGGGAACACTGTCCTGGGGAATGGGGGATCACTGACCTGGAGAATGGGGGAACACTGTCCTGGGGAATGGTGGAACACTGCCCTGGGGAATGGGTGAACATTATCCTGGGGAATGGGGCAACATTGTCCTGGGGAATGGGGCAACACTGTCCTGGGGAATGGGGGTACACTGTCCTGGGGAATGGGGCAACATTGTCCTGGGGAATGGGACAACACTGTCCTGGGGAATGGGGGAACATTGTCCTGGGGAATGGGGGAACACTGTCCTGGGGAATGGCGGAACACAGTCCTGGGGAATGCGGGAACCCTGTCCTGGGGAATAGGGGAACATTGTCCTGGGGAATGGGGCAACACTGTCCTGGAGAATGGGGCAACATTGTCCTGGGGAATGGGGGAACACTGTCCTGGGGAATGGGGGAACACTGTCCTGGGGATTGAGGGAACATTGTCCTAGGGAATGGGGGAACACTGTGCTGGGGAATGGAG
>NW_025160531.1:0-1537 GCF_004010195.1 Chiloscyllium plagiosum
ATACAGTCAGTGAAGGGAATACAGTCAGTGATGAGGACACAGTCACTGATGGGAATAGTCAATGATTTCCTCACAAGCAGTGATGGGGATACAGTCAGTGATGGGAACACAGTCAATGATGAGAATACAGTCAGTGATGGGGATACAATCAGTGATGGGGATACAGTCAGTGATAGGGTCACTGTCAGTGATGGTGTCACAATCAGCGATGGGAATAGAATCTGTGTGGGGACACTGTCAGTGATGGGAATACAGTGAGTGATGGGGTCACAGTCTGTGTTGGGACACTGTCAGTGATGGGAATACAGTCAGTGATGGGGTCACAGTCAGTGATGGGTATACAGACAGTGATGGGAATAGTCAGTGATGAGGATACAGTCAGTGATGGGAATACTGTCATTGATGGGGTCACAGTGAGTGATGGGGATACAGTCAGTGATGGGGTCACCCTAAGTGATGGGAATACAGTCAGTGATGGGGATACAGTCAGTGCTGGGGACACAGTCAGTGAAGTGGACACATACAGTGATGGGTCACAGTCAATGATGGGAATACAGTCAGTGATGGGGTCACAGTCACTGATGGGAATACAGTCAGTGATGTCCTCACAGTCAATGATGGGGATACAGTCAGTGATGGGAACAGAGTCAATGATGAGAATACAGTCAGTGATGGGGACACAGTCAGTGATGGGAATACAGTCATTGATGGGGTCACAGTCAGTGATGAGAATACAGTCAGTGATAGGCTCACTGTCAGTGATGGGGATACTGTCAGTGATGGGAATACAGGCAGTGAAGGGGTCACAGTCTGTGATGGGATACAGTCAGTGATGTGTTCACAGTCAGTGATGGGAATACAGTCAGTGATGGGGACACAGTCAGTGATGAGGTCACAGTCAATAATGGGAATACAGTCAGTGATGGGGTCAAAGACAGTTTAGGTGATACAGTCAGTGATGGGGACTCAGTCAGTAATGGGGACACAGTCAGTGATGGGAATACAGTCAGTGATTGGGGATACAGCCATTGATGGGGACACAGTCAGTGATGTGGACACAGTCAATGATGGGGATACAGTCAGTGATGGGGACACAGTCAGTGATGGGGTCACAGTTAGTGTAGGGGATACAGTCAGTGATGGGAATACAGTCAGTGATGGGTACACAGTCAGTGATGGAAATAGAGTCAGTGATGGGGACACAGTCAGTGATGGGGTCACAGTCAGTGATGGGGATACAGTCAGTGATGGGGACACAGTCATTGATGTGGTCACAGTCAGTGTTGGGAATACAGTCAGAGATGGGCTCACAGTCAGTGATGGGAATAAAGTCAGTGATGGGAATACATCCAGTGATGGGGTCACAGTCAGTGATGGGATACAGTCAGTGATTGGGTCACAATCAGTGATGGGGATACAGTCAGTGATGGGTTCACGGACCATGATGGGAATACAGTCAGTGATGGGGACACAGTCAGTGAAGGGGACACAGTCAGAGATGGGAATGCAGTCAGTGATTGGGTCACAGTCAGTGATG
>NW_025160532.1:0-1537 GCF_004010195.1 Chiloscyllium plagiosum
TCATTTGCAAATTTGGTTACAATACAGGAGCTGTCTTCCTCAAATTCAGCAATATAGTCGCTTGAGGCTTCAATAGTGATTTCTGCAGGGCTACATTAGTTACAATTTCTCAAACTGAAGATGAGCAGTTTATCTCAATTTATCTATTACAGATCAGCTAACTAATCTTCTATTCTTCCTAATACATCTTCCTGAAACTTCAGAGACCTTACCTTGTACAGGAACCAATTTGTGAAATGTCCTTATTAAATGCCTTTTGGAAATCCAAATACACCACATTTAGTGGTATTCCTTTATTTTTCCTGTTTGATATATCCTCAACAAAGGACTCTACATTTTTGCTTGGTAGTATGGAATTTAAATGTTAGTAAAAGGAGACAAAATGTTGAAATGCTTCAACTTGTACACGTCAGAAGGGGGATGCAAGAATCAGGCTTGAATAAAGGGACACCATTTTATACAGCATGTGAACAAAATGCTGATTGGTTAGGTCATCATTGGCATGATGATGCCACAAGAGCAGTTATCTGTCAATCTTAATTCTCAGTCCAGGCAGAGAGATTCTATTGGGTCAGAGTGTTACCTCAGGGATATTGCAGTGATTGCCTGTCACCGTGAAAAAGGTGCAATGCATCCACAAATTCCTTTTGTTTTCCCTTCCAACTTCTGTGTGAGACATAGACAAGATTTTATGCAAAATAAGATAGAACCGATTGGTAGCAGGATTACTGATCAACATCATGGTCTACACCATATTCAGGTTGAGGTGCACAAAATTCTTTGGATTTAATCCATTTGTGCCACTATATTGCCTCTTCAGACAACAATATAACAGACAATACTCACTTAGAAGTGGTTTGTCAGCATAATTAAAGATACCACTAAACATGTGATAAATCTCTCTGAATATGTTCACCAGTGAGGCTCAGTGCAAGCTTAAAGAACAGCGTGACATTTTCCACTTGAGGCTCCTGCAGCCTTCAGGACTCATTATTGAGTTCGATAATTTTAGAAGCTGACCCCTTCCTTACGTGATTTTGATCATACCATGGGTTGCTTTTAGCCAATTTCGCCCACTCAGTCTCCATTATCATCTCTCCAGACTTTCTTCTTCCCTGGCTTACTTTCAACCATCTTTTTGCCGACTTCCCTTCCTCTCCTCCCTCCTTCTCTTTCACCTTCTCTCTCTCTCCTGCTCTGCCTCTCTCTCTCTTTCTCTCCCTTGACCTATCTGCTCACTATCCCTCCCCACCACATCGTCCATCATCGACATAAAGATCATTTTCCCTAGATACCATCAGTTCTGAAGAAGAGTCACTGGATTTGAGATGTTAATTCTGTTTTCTCTCAGAAATATTGCCAGACCTGCTGAGTTCCTCCAATGATTTCTGTTTTAAACAATCACTCTCTGTTTCCAATCTGCATTACTGCTGGCCCTCTTATTCCAGATGTTATAATTTTGCTCACAAGTCTGTTGTGCAGCACAAACACCTTTTGAAAGTGCATGTGTAGCCCATCAACAACCTGCCCTTCATCA
>NW_025160533.1:0-1537 GCF_004010195.1 Chiloscyllium plagiosum
GCGCTGAAGAAAATCACTATGGAAGCCTCGAGCCGTGAACCAAGATGGGCAGAGCTCAGAATTAGGAGTAGTGAGTTAAAATATTCGGGCTTTTCTTACAGTAAGCGTGATATAGTGGTATAAAATTTGTAAGTAGATTATGGAAACATTTAGGAGCAACATGGTGGTGGGGAAAGGAGATTTCAATTTTCCCAACATTGACTGGAATCAACTTAGTGTTAGACATCCAGCTGGAGAAGAAATTTTAGGAGCATTCAGGAGGGTTGTTCGAGAGCAGTATGTCAATAGTCCAACTCGGAAAGCGGCCACACTGGACCTGGTGTTGAGGAATTAGCCATGCAGGTGGTTGAAGTTTCAGTAGATGATTACGTTGGGAATAGTGATCTCAATTTCGTAAGTTTTGGAATACTCATGGACAAAGACGAGCCTGGTCCGAAATGAGGCCAGCTGAAGTGGGGATGGCCAACTATACCAAAGTCGGCAGGACCTGGGGAATATAGATTGGGAGAAGTTGTTTGAAAGTAAATCCATGTGTGAGCCGTTTCAAGCGCGTTGATTGGAGCTCAGGAGAGAGATTTTTGTTTGTGACAACGAGGGATTGAAATGGCAAGGTTAGGGAACCACGGATGAATGTGAAATTGTGACACTAGCTCAGAGGAAAGAAGAAGTGTACATAAGGTCTAGGCGACTGAAAGCAGACAAATCTTTGGAAAATTAAAGGGAATGGAGGACCAACCTGAAACGAGGAATTAAGAAGGCTGAAAGGGATCAAGAGATATCCTTAGAAAACACGGTTAAGGAAAATCCTAAAGCCTTTTTCTTGATTACTCTAGGTCAAGTCACCATCAGGAAGGAGGAAATATTCGATATTCTTAAAGACACGAAGGTCGACAACTCCTCAGATCGGGATGGGATCTAGCCCAGGTTGCTGAAGCAAGCGAGAGTGGAAGTAACCGGGGCCCTAACAGATATCTTTGGAGCATTCTTAAACACGGATGAGATCCCGAAGAACTGGAGAATTGATAATATTGTCCCCTTGTTAAATAAGGGTAACAGGGATAATCCAGGTGAATAAAGACCGGTGAGCCTGACATCAGCGGTAGGGAAGCTGCTGCACAAGATACTAAGGAGTAGGATCTATTCCGATTTGGAAGAAAATAGGTTATCAGTGATAGACAGCATGTTTTTTTTTTGCAGGAAAGGTCACGTTTTACGAACTGAATGGAATTCTTTGGGGAAGTGACCAAGTTGATTGATGAGGGAAGGGCTGTAGACATCATATAGGTTAACTATAGTTGTATTCGCCGAGCTGGGAATTTGTGTTGCAGTCGTTTCATCCCCTGTCGAGGTGACAACCTCAGTGCTTGGGAGCCTCCTGTGAAGCACTTCTGTGATCTTTCCTCCGGCATTTGTAGTGGTTTGAATCTGCCGCTACCGGTTGTCAATTCCAGCTGTCCGCTGCAGTGGTCAGTATATTGGGTCCAGGTCGAAGTGCTTATTGAAAGAATCTGTGGATGAGTGCCATGCCTCTAGGAAA
>NW_025160534.1:0-1537 GCF_004010195.1 Chiloscyllium plagiosum
GCAGGTCTGTCAGCATCCAGATGCCTTTTACATTTAGTTGTTGTAACAGCCTCCACCACTTCCTTTGGCAGCTCATTCCATATGCACACCACCTTCTGCATGAAATGGTGCCCTTTAGGTCTTATCAAAACCTTTACCCTCTTTCTTTCAACCAACGCCCTCTAGATTTGAGCGCCCCGAGCCTGGAGAAAAACCTTGACTGCTCACTCTATCCATGACGATTCTGACTTTATAAACTTGTCCTGCTACAAAATGCGACTCCAATCAACACGAATGGCTGTGTTTTCTAATTCCGTTTTAATCAGTTTGTTCAGATGTATTATGAGACACTTCGGTGGGGTTTACACCTAGACTTTTGTGTCCGGAGTTGGGGACACCAGCACCACTTGGCAATACCCATAACGCTGTAACATTATTCTCCTGTGTGTTTGTTCTTCAGCCTGTTCTGACATGCTGTGACATACCTCTGCAACAGGCAGGACTTGAATCCAGACCTTCAAGTCCAGAGCTAGGAACACTACCACACAAGTTCAGGAATTGGACTCAAATTCAGAACTCTGGGACACTAGTCACTACACTACGATACCCAGATTAAGGGTCATATTTCAAGTACCAGCTTTCAGCTCCTTGTGGATTGATTATAATCAGGTTACCATTACTGAACTACACAAAACACTTTGTATTGTGAAACCGGTACAAAATATTTGCCTCAATTGTAGGATGTTGAGTGCACGTGCTGTGCCATTGAAATTTACTATGACTATCTTTAATTGCTATTATCTGTAGTATGCAATATTAGGGAAAGAAATCCTGCAGACACTCTCTGCCCAATGAAGGGTCTCGAATAGATATTTATTATTGAACACCAGAGACGGAGAAAGAGCATAATTTCTGGCCCCAAAGCATCGAGCGGTAATACCGAACTCTCAGGTGCGACGGCCCTCTTCCTAAAACCATGAAATGATACCTGGCTCCTAATTACTGTCCAGCCTTTCCTCCCCACTGACTGTGTCTTCAATCTGTCCCTCCTCCCCCTAACCACACAAGGCAAACCTAGCTCAGGGTCTTTGTGAAAATCAAGGCCAGAGTGTACAGACCTCCTTGAGAGGGGGAAGGAAATTTAATATTAAACTGGAAAGGTGAGGAAGTGGTAATAACACTCACTGGGCTGAGGAGTGGCAGATGGAGTTAGTTTGGATTAATGCGTAATATTGGATTTGGTAAATCAAACAAGAGTAGGGACTATAAAATTAAAAGTAGCGCCTTTGGCAGTGTTGTAGAACAGAGATCTAGGCCGTCAGCATAATTCTTCAAAATTTGCATCTGATATAAATAGTGTGGTTAAGAAGGTGTTTCGCACACTTGTCTTCATTGGTCAGAACTTTGCGTATTGGAATTGGAATGTCATGTTGTGGTTGTACAGGACATTGGTGAGACCTCTTCTGGAATACTGTGTCCAGCCTGGTCATCCTGCCCACTCACTCCATAGGCATACCACCCTCCAGGTGAAATAGCTGCCCCTTAGGTCTCTTTTAAA
>NW_025160535.1:0-1537 GCF_004010195.1 Chiloscyllium plagiosum
TGGAGATGTTACAGAGACAAGGAAGCAAGACTGTAAATTTTACAGATACAGGAAAGCAAGGCTGCAAATGTTATCGTGATAGCAATGCAATGCTGGAGATGATAGAAAAATAGGGATGGAAGGCTGAAGATGGTACAGAGATATGGATGCAAGGCTGGAAATGTTACAGGGAGAGGAAAGCGAAGCTGGAGATGTTACAGAGATTAGACAGAAATCTGTTTTTTTTCAGAGATAGGAAAGTAAGCCTGGAGATGCTACAGAGATGAGAACGAAAGGCTGGAAATTCTGCAGAGATGGGGAATCAAGGCTGGAAATGCTATAATGATAGGAAGGCAATGCTCGAGATGTGACAGAGAAAGTGATGCAAGGCTGGAGATGTAGCAGAGATAGGAATGGAAGGATATAGTGAGAGAAAAGCAATGCTCGAGATGTTACAGAGAAAGGAAAGCAAAGCTGGCCACGTTACAGACATAAGAAGGCAAGGCTGGACAGTCTGTAGAAATGGGAATACAAGGCTGAAGATAACACAGAGATAGGAATACAAGGCTGAAGGTAACACAGAGATAGGAATGCAAGACTGGAGATGTTGCAGAGATAGGAAAGCAAGGCTCGAGATATTACAGAGATTCGAAAGCAAGGCTGTAAATTTTATAGGGATAGGAAAACAATGCCTGGAAATGTTATCGTGACAGGAACGCACTGCTGGAGATGTTAGAGATAGAGAAACAAGGCTGGACATGTTACAGAGATGGGAAATCACGGCTGATCAGACTCTATGGATAGGAAAGCACTTCTCGCAATGTCACAGTAATAAGAAATCAATGTTGGAGATGATACAGATATCGGAAAACAAGGTTAGAGATGTTACAGAGAGAGACAAGCATGACTGCAGATGTTACAGAGAAAAGAAAGCAAGTCTGAAGATGTTGCAGAGAAAGAAAAGCAATATTGGAGACGTTGCAAAGATAAGAATGCAAGGCTGGAGATGTTACAGAGATAGGAAAGCAAGGCTGGACAGCCTCCGAGATTGGATTACAAGGCTGAAGATAACACAGAGATAGGAAAGGAAGGCTGGGGATGTTACAGAGTTAGGAATGCACGCTTGGAGATGAAACTGAGAGAGGTAAGCGTGGCTGGAGATGTTACAGAGAAAAGAAGGCTGCTGATGTTGCAAAGATAAGAAAGCAAGGCTGGAAATTTTACAGAAATAAGAAAGAAAGGCTGGAGATGTTATCGTGATCAGAACGCAAGGCTGGAGATGTTACAGAGATAGGAAAGCAACGCTGGACAGGCTCTAGAGATAGGAACACAAGGCTGAAAATAACACAGAGATTGGAATGCAAGGCTGGAGACGTTACAGAGATAGGAAAGCAAGGCTTGAGAGGTTGCAGAGAGAGGAAAGCAAGATCGAGATGTTACAATGATAAGAGAGCAAGGCTGAAAATTTTACAGAGGTAGGAAAACAAGGCTGGAAAAGTTATACTGAGAGGAATGCAATTCTGGTCATGTTACAGAGATAGGGATGCAAGGCTGGAGA
>NW_025160536.1:0-1537 GCF_004010195.1 Chiloscyllium plagiosum
GTGTGAGTGTGTGTGAGTGTGCGAGTGTGTATACGGGTGTGAGTGTGTGTGAGTGTGCGAGTGTATATACGGGTGTGAGTGTGTGTGTGTGTGTGAGTGCATGAGTCTATCTGGTTGCAACTGTTTTGGCATGTGCTGGAAAAAAGTTTTCCATTCACCACTGAACACAATATTCCCAATGTGTGGAACAGGGAATGAGGGAATTTGGACTGAAATCTGCAACCTTTTATTTTCATATTTAAAATACTTGTTCATCTTCCAGGAAGAAATTACTTGTGTGTTAAAAGGGAAAGGAGATTCCAACAGGCATAACTATCATCAATCATACTCTCGTAACGCTCCTGGACTCGCAGGAAAAGAATGACTCACGTTCCGATAGAACCCCTGAACTTCATCTCAAAGCACTTTCCATTCTATAAAGAGTCTTTTTGAAATGTGGTCATTGTTCTAATGTAGGGAACTGTGCTGCCAATTTAGAGACGTACAGCACAGAAAAAAAAAGAGACCATTCAGCCCATTGAATCTGTGCCAGTGAAAAACCAGATCCTAACTATTCTATGTCCATTTTCCATCTCCCAGTCCCATCGGCTTGTCTCCCCTGTACAAAGACACAGTAATAGCTGCTGGTGGCCATCTCTACATCCTGGTTACTCGCTCATTGGTATCGTCCACCTTAAAGTGGCATCAAAAGCAGTGATCAAAATGTTGTTCGTGGGAGCAAGTTGCCTGCTGTTGTTTCCACTTGAGAACAGGGATTTTATTTGAAAAAGAGCTCCATTTGCTGTAAAATGCCCGGAAATGCTTGTGGGCTGCTTAGGGTGCTATGATAATGCCAGCCTCTTGTCCTTCTCTTTGTGAATAGCGTGACAGAAATGCAAAGCAACAGAACTCATAAAGACCTTTGATTAGTTTGGAAACGTTAGCCCCAGATTGAGTTTGTGCTGTCTGCCTGCTTGGACTGCAAGACCATAAGACACAGGGGCAAAAATTCAGCCATTCGGCCCATCGGGTCTGCTCGGCCATTCGATCATGGCTGCTAACTTTCTGAACCTCATTCTCCTGCTTTCTCCCAGTAACCCTTGGTCCCCTTGATACTGAAGAACCTATCTATCTCCATTTTAAATATACTCAATGATCCGGCCTCCACAGCCTTCTGTGGTAATGCATTCCACAGATTGCCCACTCTCTGGCTGAAGATGTATCTCCTTATCTCCGTTCTAAATGGTCTTCCCTTTACTCGAAGGCTGTGCCCTCGGGATTTAGTCTCTGCTACAATGGAAACATCTTCCCAACATCCACTCTGTCCAGGCTGGTCAGTCTTCTCTATGTTTCAATTAAATGTCCTTTCATCCTTCTAAACTCCATTGAGTAAAGACATGGAGTCCTCAAATGTTCCTCATATGTTAAGGTTATTTTAGAATTCGTGATAACAACAATGTCTGCATGTATTCCCCTGCAGCTGCCATGTGTAGATACACAGTGTCTGTATGTGTGTGCGCGCATGTATATGTGTGTATGTGCGAGTGAGTCTGTGTGT
>NW_025160537.1:0-1537 GCF_004010195.1 Chiloscyllium plagiosum
ACGCATTCTCTCTCTCTTTCACACACACGCATTCTCTCTCTCTCACACGCATTCCTCACTCTGTGGCACAATCATTTAGTCTGTTCGACTGCTCACGGGAAAGGTAGTATTGTGAAACACTGTAGAAACGAACGACTTCCTTACTTTTGCTCCGACTGACCATACTCCGTGAAATTTTCCCAGATGCTCAGATAAGGATTTTTGCTGCTGGAAGTTACCTCAGAAACCCTGTCAACTCGAAATGTATTGAGCGAATCCCAAAACAGAAATCATTTAACACGGAACACAAACAAAACTGGCATACCTAATGTATTTTCAGACACAGCGAAGCATGAATGCAAAATGTGAGACAGTCCGGGGGCATGAGTCATAAAGTAATCTCACAACTAACAACAGGGCGATTCCAAACTATTCTTTCAAACATACTGGAGCCTATGTGCATTACCACTTCCCAGACAATGCTGCAAAGAGAGAAAGAAAGAACACAATAAGAATTGGCCGTAAAAATTGAATTTCACCAATCACAGTCTCGATTTGATTACCTTTCCCTTCCGTTGTCTCCAGGACGGAAATGGGAGAAATTCAATAATGTATGACATCGAAATTCATTGGAACGATTTTCCCATTAGCCATAAAACCAAATAACGACGAGCCGAGTGACCACAGGACTTTGTTTCACAACAGCGATGAAATAACAGTCTCCATTCGGTTCCAGTGAAAGCTCAACCTGCCTGGAAGTGCAGAGCTGTTTGCGATTTTCCGCGCGGGAGGCGAACACTATCATAACTGCAGAGACGCTTTGAAGTATTTGGCACTATCCCACACAACACTTAATTCCCTGGGAAGCAAACCCATTTTTCTTTTGTTTTCAACATCAATATACCGTGGGTACAGAAACAGCATTTTAACGAGCTGCAGCGTTGGAGTTGATCAGCAGAGATGGCAGTGGTGAGATTCGAACCCACGCCCCTTTCGAGAGTGGAACCTGGATCGAGCGCCACCGGCCACTCGGCCACCCTACCAGCCGGCCGCGTGCCCCATTTTCTTGCATTTCCAATTGTGCTCCTGCATAACAACAGATGCAAAGTCACATAAAAAAGGTTCTATGATACGTCTCCGAGTCGAAAAGCAGCTGCGATGTGCCCGTCTGCAATGTCAATTTCGCAGCAGATAACGATAGCCCTTCAATCCAGACAAAAATCAATGGTAGGCTGAGTCTATCTTCGCAGACTCTTTTCAGCTACAATTATATCTGTGAGTGCGTGAGAATATATGTTCGCTTATGATTTGGTCAAATAACCATGAGCTGCTTGACATTACTGGAATTTCCATTCTTGCTTTGCTAAATGATTTCACCCATTGCTCGAAACAGGACGACTTTCACGTTTACACGGAACACGAAACACACCGGACTACAGGGAAAATGCACAAACCTGAGCAGGCCGTGTTCCGCATCATACCGTGCAGCATAGTTTCAGTCACTGTGTCTGTGTTTTTTTTTTCTGAATAGGAGTCCCAAAGAATGTTCTCCACCCTA
>NW_025160538.1:0-1537 GCF_004010195.1 Chiloscyllium plagiosum
ATTAGTATTGTTACTGAGGGACGGGATCCCTTCCAAACCAGATGAATGGTCCCCATAAAATTGAGAAAAGGTTGAGTCAGGTGTGTACTATCCAGTAAAGATGCCAGATGGGGGGAGAAAAAGCTATCCGGTATGTAATGTGAACAATTGATACCATATTATACTGGAGAGAAAGAACTGGAGAAACCAATGTTAGTTACTGCCCCGCAGAGTGAAGAATCAAATTCAGATTATGTGGATATTGATGTATCTCAAAAAAAATTTAAAATAAAGAGGTCTTTAAGGAGTGGGGTAGGCTAGTAATCTATCTGCCTCAGGAACACAGAACACTGCTGAAAGATTTGTTACTGCAGTATATGGACGTATGTTGCAACCAGATGGGGAGGATGAATGCTATTGTTATTGAAGTAAATGCAGGAAATGCTGCTCCAATAAAACAACACCCCTATCAGCTTAATCCTGTCAATGCCAGATAGGTCCAGAAGGAAGCATCGCTATGCGCAATGAGGATATCATTGAACCGAACCAGTCCGAGTTGAGTTCATCGATTGTCTTAGTTTCCAGCATCGGATTTGGGTGGATTACTGGAAAGTCAATGCCGTTACAAAATCGGACTCATATCCAATTCCAAGATTGGAGGACTGCATCGAGAAAGTCGAACAAGATAATTACATTACTAACTTGGAAAAACTCCGTGGTTACTGGTAGGTACCTTTATCAGAGACAGAGAAATAAAGTTCTGCATTTGTAACCCCAATTAGGATATATCAATTTAAGCTGATGCCCTTTGAAATGGTGAACGCCCCCGCCACATTCCAAAGGCGCATGATCGGAGTTGTGCTAGGGTAGTAATCTTTTCAGTCTACTTGGACAATGTAGTGATCTTCAGTAGGTCCTCGAAAAATAACATGATTGTGCAGGAAGACCTCTTTGGGTGACTATGAAAAGCAAAACATGATAATAAACTTAAACAAAACTGAATTGGCGAAAGCAGAATTGATGTTCATGGTTCATAACGTCGGTTATGGAAAGTTTACCCTATGGAATGCAAAGACGAAGGCCATTGAGGAATTTCCACGACCAACGTCGAAGAAATATATGCTTTCCTATTTAGGATTAAGCAAATTCGATCGAAGGCTTGTTCCAAACTTCATCAGTGCAGTGCCAGCATGAAACAATTTGCTGAAGAAGATCAAAAAAGTTTCCGTGGACAGAAGAATGTGAGGAGGCATTTGGCCATTTCAAAGCAATATTAACAAAAAAAGTTATCGCGACACCAAACCTTGCAAAAGCCTTCATAGTTACCATCAATGTTCGTGACATAAGAATTGGTGTCGTACTGCTACAGGAAGATGACAATGTGACTGAACTGCCAGTTGGTTATTTTTTGAAGAAACTTAATATCCACTCGTGGAAATACTCCACCAGCGAAAAAGAACTATGGAGTTTGATACTGGTGTTACCTGTCTGAAGATGGGGTTTGCACAAAAAGTATACATAGAGACTGAGGAAAAGCTACAAAGGACACGCGGTAAAG
>NW_025160539.1:0-1538 GCF_004010195.1 Chiloscyllium plagiosum
GGGAGGAAGTAACTCAAACCTGTTGGAGTGGCTTAAGGGCTGAGAGTCCTTCGTTACTACCCTCTGTTTGCCTCTACCTGCCTCAATCCCAGTCACACGCTTCTGTTATTGATCACTGACCGATATGAGGTAGTTAATCTAAGGAGTGTGACTGTGTCCTCTGCAATACTAAAATGGATGCCTCAGATTTATAATTAACAAATAAACCTGTATCCGCTTCTGCTTGCACAAGTGTGTTCCAAACTTCTGACAAACACAGTGTGTTGCATGCTTTGGAAGATGCACCTCGAATGCTTCGAGAATGAGCCAAAGTAACTCACTAATATTTTGGTGAACAGCCGAACGTGCTGACTAAATGCACCACAGAGTCTGAGGTGTAAAGAAATCGGCAAGGTTCTGAAACCTGGGTGTCAGCGAGTTCTACCTTCAGACTGCAGTTACTGAAACCGCAATTTACCTCGACCAGTTTTACTTTACCAAAATACAGACCGGGACTTTCATTGTGCAGAGACGAGGAAAGCCTGATCCCAGTCACTGCAAATTCATACATGTCACCAGGAAACGATTTTTCATGTGGATACACAAAACGGAGTTCAGCAGCCTGAACAATAACAGGAAAATCAGAATGGAACCCAGTCCATGTGTTTTTTGAACCCCACGCAGATACTTTGTCTCTCGTTGTCTCTGTCCTGAATCCACCGTGTGACGTACAGACTCGAATCAGACTTCCAGAGACAAGTTTAGAGCCGAATCTATGAAGCAGGAGGGGAATGGCCAAGTTGAGCGGAGTTCAGACAATGAATTGTAGAAGGGAGGAATGGGGGAGGCAAAGTAAAAAAGAAACAGACAGAGAGAAGGGTACGGTGATTCGAGAGACAAAGGGACAGAGCGCGAATGTTATAGAACAGGCATTCGTTTTTTCCCTCTACTGCTGGTCATAATGCAAGATTATCAAAGTACGATAACTTCCCTGAATCGAATGCAATAGCAATAGTGCGGCTGTTGGCTTGTGGAACGTCTGACTCCAGATCAGAAAATTGCGTGTTCAAACCACCTCAGCCTCGCAGTGCGTTTTGAGGATTTACCTCCGTGAGTTTTACCTGGCAACAGATTTTGCTGTATGCGATATTTACTGGGCAAAGTGTTTTTTTTTTCAGCTCCTTTCAATCAGACGAGATGTCTTCCTGGCATTTGTATCTGTGAACAATGGTTCAGTGAAGTGGATTTCCCATTGTTTGGCTAAATGCTCAGTTCGCCAAGTGTGATATGTAAAGCACAAAGTGTTCATCAAAGGGTAACACGCAGCCACATCCCTCTGGGCAGCCGCCTCTTTCAGTTGGAGACAGCATGGCGTTAATAACATGTAATGACATTTTGTTACTTAATCTCCCCAATTTTGTGCTTTAATCCATCTGGAAATCCCACCTCCTCCCGTTACAGAAGAGTGACAGAGGTTTCGCAAAGAAATGTTTCGCAGCAACAGCAATTCTTTCCTCTCACTGGGAACAGTTAAAGTGATGTTTATCTCAACAACAGGA
>NW_025160540.1:0-1538 GCF_004010195.1 Chiloscyllium plagiosum
CTTCAGCTGCTTCATCAATGTCTTTCCCCATCATAAGACCGGAGGTGCGGATGGTCACTGAGGGTTACACAATGTTCAGAACATTTTGTCTCCCATCAGCTCCTGATGGATCCTGTGTCCGTGTTCAGTAAGACTCGGACAGCATTCAGGCTTGTGCTGTTAAAGTGTTGGTAACATTCATGTAACAGTGCTGTCAGACACAGTTAAAAGAGGAGCTCATTCAACATCTCAAGCTGGTTACATAGAGAAATGTGGAAGCCATTCAGCCCAACGAAACTACTGAACAAAAAGAGGGATAGCCCATTCATTACTCCTGCTTGTTCCACAGGAAGAGAAGGCGTCTGGTCAGTACATTGAGCTGTTAAACAGGATCAGATAGAGCCCAATCAGACCCTTGATCCTGTTCCATGGGACTTGGAGGAGGCCATTCAGCCCCATGAGATGGTAATACATGAATAGGAGGGTGTCACTGATGCTCCAACACAACAAACCAATGGAGCAGAGACTGCACTCATGGATGGCTGTACGAGGTTCCTCGTGGGTTCATTTCTGATGGAACGTCTGCTACTTTAAAGTGGTTTGCTGGCAGTGAGAATGGAAGCCAGATGTTTTGTATCAAGTCTCAAAGCGGCGTCTTCCATCTCTGAGTAGACAGACCCATGTTCTCCATGGAGGTCAGAAGATGATGGGAATAGTTAACTGTTTTAGAATGAAGGTATTATGGCTGCTGTCAGGATTTTGGATAACGTGATGTTCAGTGTAGGATCACACACCAAATGCACTATATTCAAAGTCTGACCCTCTCTGACCCTCTCTCTCTCTCTCTCTCTCTCTATCGATATAGGGAGTGGGGTGGGGTGAGGGGAATGTCCTCAGAGGCTCTTGTAACTCGAGTAAAAACAAGCCATGGATTTTATCGCCGTATCAATGTCTGTTTAGAACATAATGAGAGACTGGCCATTCCCCTTAAGTTTCAATGCAATCATCTTTTATTCTCTCACAGCGCTAAAGATTAATCTTCATTCACCCCTCATTGTACCACCATCTCCGGGATTAGTCTGGTGAAAAATCTTTGCACTCTCTCTGTGGTAGGGCGATTATTTGTTATAAAGGAAATAAAATCTGTCCACAATTTCCCAAGACTGTCTCACCAACACTCTCAGGTTTGATCACAATAATTCCTTTTCCTCACTGAGACATATCCGTTTCTTTCCTATGGCGTAAAAAAACCTTTCCTTCTCGTTACACTGTGACTGACGTGGAATTTAAAAGCTCCTTACATCTATATATGAGCATCAACAACTGAGACATATCCGTTTCTTTCCTATGGCGTAAAAAACCTTTCCTTCTCGTTACACTGTGACTGACGTGGAATTTAAAAGCTCCTTACATCTATAGTGACTGACGTGGAATTTAAAAGCTCCTTACATCTATATATGAGCATCAACAAAGCCAGCACCAGAGATGCTCCGGGAGATGAACATCACACTCAGGGAAAGACTAAAAAAGAATGCACTTGACATAAGGAATGGTCACCC
>NW_025160541.1:0-188 GCF_004010195.1 Chiloscyllium plagiosum
AATACTGAATACTGAACACAATGCAGAATACTGAATACTGAATACTGAACAATGAACACTGAATACTGAACACTGAATACTGAACACTGAACGCTGAACACTGAACGCTGAACGCTGAATACTGAACACTGAATACTGAACACTGAACACTGAACACTGAATACTGAACACTGAACACTGAACACTGA
>NW_025160541.1:242-1538 GCF_004010195.1 Chiloscyllium plagiosum
ACTGAACACTGAACACTGAATACTGAACACTGAACATTGAATACTGAATACTGAACACTGAATAGTGAACACTGAAGACTGAATACTGAAGACTGAACACTGAACGCTGAATACTGAACGCTGTATACTGAACACTGAATACTGAATACTGAACGCTGAATACTGAATACTGAACACTGAATACTGAACACTGAACACTGAATACTGAATACTGAATGCTGAATACTGAACACTGAACACTGAATACTGAACACTGAACACTGAATACTGAACACTGAATACTGAACACTGAACGCTGCATACTGAATACTGAACACTGAACACTGAACACTGAACACTGAACACTGAATACTGAATACTGAACACGGATAATTGAATACTGAATACTGAACAGTGAACATTGAATACTGAACACTGAACACTGCATACTGAATACTGAACGCTGAATACTGAATACTAAACGCTGAATACAGAATTCTGAATACTGAACACTGAATACTGAACACTGAACGCTGAATACTGAATGCTGAATACTGAACGCTGAACGATGAATACTGAATACTGAACACTGCATACTGAATACTGAACACTGCATACTGAATACTGAACACTGAACACTGAACACTGAACACTGAATACTGAACACTGAATACTGAATACTGAACACTGAATACTGAATACTGAACACTGAACACTGCATACTGAATACTGAACACTGAACATTGAATACTGAACGCTGAATACTGAATACTGTTTACTGGATACTGAACACTGAACACTGAATACTGAATATTGAACACTAAATACTGAACACTGAACACTGAATACTGAACACTGAACACTGAATACTGAACACTGAACACTGAACACTGAATACTGAATACTGAACACTGAATACTGAACACTGAACACTGAATACTGAACACTGAATACTGAACACTGAACACTGCATACTGAATACTGAACACTGAATGCTGAATACTGAATACTGAACACTGAATAGTGAACGCTGAACGATGAGTACTGAATACTGAACACTGAACACTGCATACTGAACATTGAATACTGAACACTGAACACTGAATACTGAATACTGAACACTGCATACTGAACATTGAATACTGAACACTGAACACTGCATACTGAATACTGAACACTGAATACTGAATACTGAACACTGAACACTGAATACTGAATACTGAACACTGAATACTGAATACTGAACACTGAACACTGCATACTGAATACTGAACATTGAATACTGAATACTGCACACTGAACATTGAATACTGAACG
>NW_025160542.1:0-1538 GCF_004010195.1 Chiloscyllium plagiosum
AGTGTGGAAACAGACCCTTTGGCCCAACAAGTCAACACCAACCCTTCAAAGAGTAACCCACCCAAGACCCATCTCCCTCTGACTAATGCACCTGACACTATGGACAATTTAGCATGACCAATTCATCTTACCTGCACATCTTTGGACTGTAGGAGGAAACCGGAGCACCTGGAGGAAACCCACGCAGACACTTGGAGAATGTGCAAACTCCATACAGGCAGTCGCCCGAGGCTGGAATCAAATCTTGGACCCAAGTGCTGTGAGGCAATAGTGCTAATGACTGAGCCACCATGCCGCCCCCTTGTGTAAAGCTCTCCAGCCTAAACAAACATCCATACCTGACTTAGTTTCTCCAGACCCATGAAGCTTCCGATTCTGTACTACAGTCCTCCCAACCATGAGTGTGAGACAGAGGGACAATATGTAACCAGATTATGGAAAGATGTAGGAGCAGCAGGGTGGTGATGATAGAGGATTTTAATTTTCCCAAAAATGACTCGGATTCACTTATTGTTAAAGGTCTAGATGGAGCAGAATTGTAGGGAGCACACAGAAAGTTTCAGTAGAGCAGAGAGTAAATAGTCCAACTTGGGAAGGGGCCAGAAAGGACCTGGTTTGGGGGAATGGGCCTGGCCAGGTGGTTGAACATTCAGTGGGGTAGTGCTTTGGAAATAGTCATCACAATTCCGTAAGTTTTAGAATACTTTTGAACAAAGATGAGTGTGGTCAGAAAGGAAGAGTGCGAAATTGGGGGAAGGCCAATTATAGCAAAATTTAGCAGGAAGTCGGGAATGTGGATTGGGAGCAGCTTTTTGAAGAAATCCACATTTGATGCGTGGGAGGCTATTAAAGAGAGGTTGATTATAGTGTAGGACAGACATGGTCCTTTGAAAATGTGGGACAGAACTGGCAAGATGAGGGAGCGATGGATGACAGGTGAAATTGTGAGACGAGCTAGGAGGAAAAATGAAGCATACATAAGGTCAAGGCGATAAAAACTGGCAAAACTTGGGAAGAATGTCAGGAAAGTAGGTGATAAATTACAAGGATGAAAAGGGCTTATGAATTATCTTTAACAAACAGGGTTAAGGAAAATTCTAAAGCCTTTTAATTCACACAGAAGGAGCAAGAGGGTAACGAGAGAAAGCTTTGGCCCGCTCAGGACAAAAGGAGGAAAGTTATGATTGGAGTCAGAAAAATATGGGTGAGAGTCTTAGCAAGTACTTTGCATCAGTGCTCACCGAGAGGAGGGACGTGATGGATGCTGAGTTTCGAGATAGATATTTGACTACTCTCAGTCAAGTCAGCATAAAAAGGGAGAAAGTGTTGAATATTCTAAAAGGCATTAAGGTAGACAAGTCCCCAGATCCAGATGGGATCTATCCCAGGTTGCTGAGGGAAATAAAAGAGGAAATAGCTGGGCATTAACAGATATCTTTGCAGCAAGCTTGAACACGGGCAAAGTCCAGGAGGACTGCAGAATTGTTAATGTTTCCTCTTGTTCAAGAAGGGCAGCAGGGGATAATCAAGGTAATTAT
>NW_025160543.1:0-1538 GCF_004010195.1 Chiloscyllium plagiosum
CATCTGAGAACTTTAGACCTGTCAACCTAATATGTGTGATCAGTAAGTTACTTGAGGCCATTCTGATGAATAGATACACACTTGGAAAGACATTTTTTGATTCGTGATCAGTCAGTATGGCGTTGTTGATGGGAGATCGTGCCTCGCCAACTTGTCCGAATTCTTAGAAGAAGTGACGAGGAAAGTCGACAAGGCCAGGCCAGTAAACGTACTCCATATAGATTTCAGGAAGACCTTTGATAGGTTTGCACAAAGTGGGCTGCTCTGCAAGATCAGATTGCATGGAATCAGGAGAAGCTGGCAAATTGGACACACAATTGGTTTGATAGTATGAAGCAGAGGATTATAGAGGAAGAACGCTTGCCGTACTGGTGGCCTGTGACTAGTGGGGTGCCTCAAGGTTTCTGCTGGACCTGTTGCTGCTTGTTATCTCTCAAAGATTTGTATTAGAATGTACAAGGAATGATGAATAAGTTTGGAGATGACACGAAACTATTCAAATAAGTGGAGAGTGAGTGACGTTATCAGAAATTGCAGGAGGACCTTGATCAGCCAGGAAAGTAGGCCGAGAAATGCCAAGTGGAATATAATATAGCTAAGTGTGAGGTTTTGCATTTTTGACTGTCAAAGTACGACAGGGGTTTCATGGTGAGCGGTAGGAGCTTAAGGAACTCCTGTGGTGGACTCCTTCGTCTGTGGTAGAACAGACGAATCTTGGAATTCAGGTGCACAGTTCTCTGAAATTGGACTCACAGATAGACAGGGCAGTGAGGATTTCTTTTACGCCTTCATCATTCAGGTCATTGAGTATAGAAGTTGGAATGTTATGTTTCAGTTGTACAGGACGTTGGTGAGGCTGCACTTGTAGTGTTGTGTTCGGTTTGGTCACCATCTTATATGAAGAATGTTATGAAATTGGAAGGAATGCGGAAGAAGTTTACGAGGATGTTGCCAGGACTCAAGAGACTGTGTTTTCGGGAGAGGTTGAGGAAGCCAGTATTCTTTTGGAGCGTAGGAGACGGAGATAGAATCATATAGAAGAGCATAAAATCATGAGAATCATGGAGAGGGTGAACACACTCTGTCTTTTTCTCAGGATTGGGTAAACGAGGACAAGAGGACACCAGTTTAAGTTTGGATGGGAACGAATAAAAGGGAACGTATGGGACAAATTATTCACTCTAATGAAGGTACGCTTAGGATTGAGGGACTAGTGGAATTGTTTGACGTGGGTACACTAACCGCATGGAAAAAAAAACATTTGGATAAATCCAAGAACACAATTCGTACCCTTACTGTGGGGAAACAGGCCTTTCAGCTGAACAAATCCACAGGACCTTCCGGAGAGTATCTCACCAATACTCATTCAGTTCACCTACGTAGCTCTAAACGCTATGAATAATCCAGCACAGCCTATTCACCTAACCTGCACATCTTTAGACTGCGGTAGGAAACCCATGCAGAAACGGGGAGAATGTGAACTCCATTCAGAAGACAGTTGCTCATGGATGGAATCAAAACCTGGTCGCTGGGGTTAT
>NW_025160544.1:0-1538 GCF_004010195.1 Chiloscyllium plagiosum
TAAGTAAGTGTATGTTTGACATAAAGATTGGCTTGGTGGTTAGCAGTAAGGAGGAAGGCCTTAAGTTACAGGAAGATGCAGATGGAATGGTCAGATGGGCACAAAAATGGCAGATGGAATGTAACCCTGATAAATATGAGGTGATGCACTTTGGGAGATGGAACCAGGCAGGGGAGGACTCAATGAATGGCAGCACACTGGGAAGCTCAGATTGTGCTTCTCCACACATCCCTGAATGTGACTGGACGGGTTAATGGGCTAGTTAAGAATTGGACCTTGGGTGTTTTGTTTCCTAATCAGGGCGTAGATTATAAGAGCAATGCAGGGCTTTGGTTCGGCCAAAATGGAATACTGTATGTAGTTCTGGGAGCCACATTCCAGGATGGATGTGATTGTAGTGGAGAGGATGCAGAAGTGATTCACCAGGATGTTCCCTGGGATGGAGCATATCAGCTATGGAGAGAGGATGGATAAGCTCGGGTTGTTTACTTTGGAGCAGAGAAAGCTGAGGGGTCCGTGATTCAGAAAGATAACATTATAAGCGACACGGACAGGGTGGATAGACAGCAGCTGTTTCTTTTAGTCAGAGGGTCAAGAACAAATGAGCACACTTTTAAAGTGAAGACTTTGAGGTTCAGAGAGGATTAAAACCTTTTTTCACCTGGAGGGGTTTTTGTTCTGGGATTACTTCCTGAGAGTGGAATTATCACGCGTAACCTCACAATCATTAAAAAGTACTTGGACGAGCACTTGGAATTGTCATAACATTCCAGGCTATGGGCCTGCTGGAGGAAAATGGGACTAATATAGATCCTGCTGTACGTCCGTTGGCACAGAGGCTATGTTCCTGTGAGTGTATGGTATGGAAGGTCAATTATTGAGCAGTTTAAGGCAGGAATTGATGAATTCCTGAAGAGTATATTCGCAAGGGTTATAAGAGTGAACTGTAATAACTTGATAAATCTTGTCAATGTGAGAAATATGAGAAAACAAGTGCAGTTTACTTACAGTTTGAAACCAGAGAATGGAGAATGGGGACAAGGGAAATGTCAGAACTATGAAGCCACTACTTCAGTTCTGTCTTCACATAACTTTCTAACAATACCAGGGAAACCAAGTCTGGTGTGGGAAAATGATAGAGTACATGGAACATAGAACATAGTTAGGAAATGGTTTAGGAGAAATTATTGGGGCTGAAAGTAATGGTCATAGACAACACTAATATAGATTTATGAAATGGGAATAATGTTTGAGAAACAGACTGGTTGACAAATGAAAGAGAGGCAATGGATGTAAAACATTTTGATTTTTAGAAATGTTTTGGTAAAGCTCCAAGCCGTTTGCAAAATCAAATCTGAGTGGATTGGGGCTAATATATGGATATGTTTCTAGAATGGGACAGCTGGCAGGAAACAATGAATAGAAATAAACAGACTCGGCAAGCAACAGCCTGACATTGTCTGTAAGGTATGATTCTGCAAGGTATAAGTCCTTCCACATCTAGCCGAGAAACGTTGAGGACAATTAAACTATTCACT
>NW_025160545.1:0-1538 GCF_004010195.1 Chiloscyllium plagiosum
CAGTCAAGTTTTGGATAGGACTGTGGTGGGTTATTCCCCACTTACCTGGATGGATACAGCTCCAAAAACAATCAAGAAGCTTGATATCATCCAGTACAAAGCAGCCTGCTTGATTGGCATCACATCGATAAACATATACTCTCTCCACCACTGATGCTCAGTAACAGTCGTGTGCACCATCTACAAGATGAACTGCAGGAATTCACACCAAGTCTCTTGAGACAGCACCTTCCAAACCCCTGATCATTTCCATGTAGAAGGACACAGAACACCACCAAAAACAAGTTCCCCTCCAATCCACATAGAATCTTGATTTGAAAATATATTACTGTTCCTTCAGTGTCGCTGAATGAAAATCTGGAATTCCCTCCCTAAGGGCGTTGTGGGTTTATCTACAGCACATGGACTGCAGTGGTTCAAGAAGACAGCTCACCACCACCTTGCAAAGGGCAGGATTGTGGCTCAGTGGTCAGTGCTGCTACCTCACAGCACCAGGGACCTGGATTCAATTTCACCCTGGGACAACTGTCTGTGTGGAGGTTGCACATTTTCCCCATGTCTGTGTGGGTTTCTTCCATACAGTCCATAGATGTGTTGGTTAGGTGGATTAGCCATGCCAAATTGTACATAGTGTCGAGGGATGTGTTGGCTGGGTGGGTTGGCCGTGCGAAATGCAGCAGTACAGGAATAGGGTAAGTCCAGATGGGATGCTGTTCATTGGGTTGGTCTGGATTGGATGGGCTGAATGGCCTGCTTCTACAATGTATGATGATTCCATGAGTCACAAGGGCAACACAGAATGTGTAGTAAATGCTGGCCCAGACAGCAACACCCATGTCCTCAGAGTGAGTTTTAAACAAAAAGACCATCTGCACTGCTTACTATTACATCAGCCTTTGTGTCAATGTGGAACTATGATTCTCATTAATACATACAGTCAGTAGGTAAGGCCTCAGCACAGAATCCTTGTGGTACACCACTCGTCACTTTCTTTCTCTGTCGTACGTCACAAAACCAGCCTCCGAACCAAGTCAAACGTTTATTTTCAATCCCATGGGTTTTAACTTTAGTCAGCAGACTGTTTAGTGGAAAATTATCAAGTACTTCTGAAAGTTGATTAGGCTATATGCCCATTCAACTAATTTAGTTAATGCATTTGGTTCATTTGTCAGAACCTACCCATCACTAATCTATGTGGGCTATTTGCAGTTCTCTACATATTCATTCTCTGTTATTAATTATAGATTCCAATGAAACCCCCAAAAGAGATGTTAGATTGCCCAGTATACCATTTCCTCGGTTCCCTCTCTCATCTTTCTTGAACCCGCGGAGTTACAGCAAGACATTTTCCAAACTAAAGGAATGGTTGCTGCTTTGGAACCTGATGGGAAAAGCTTCTGAAACTTCTTCTCCACCCCACCCCCCCAACTTCCTTTAAGCCCCTGAGGTCCTGGAGATCTGTCAGCCTTTAGAGCTGCTCGCTTTCCAATGCTGTTTTCTGGCACGTATCAAGTTTCACGAATTCCAGTCTTCCATTC
>NW_025160546.1:0-1538 GCF_004010195.1 Chiloscyllium plagiosum
CTTCAGGCACAGTTGATGTTCCTTTCGGTGTGCATCCCAGGGAACAGACCGTAGAGTATGGAGTCCCGCGTCATGGCGCTGCTCGGGACGAATCTCGACAAACACCACTGCATTCCTCTCCAGACTTCCTCTGCATAGGCACATTCCAGAAGGAGGTGTGTGACAGTCTCGTGCCCCCCCCCCCCCCTCCGAAGCCGCTTCGAGGGCAGCGTGCGGTGCGGCTGAGAGTCCGGGCGTGCATAAAGGATCTCACAGTAGATAGGATAGTGAAGAAGGCATTTGGTATGCTTCCCTTTATTGGTCAGAGCATTGAGTAAAGGAGCTGGACAGGACATTGGTTAGGCCACTTTGGGAATATTGTGTGCAATTCTGGTCTCCCTCTTATCAGAAGGAGGCACTGAAATTTGAAAGGTTTGAGAATTGATTTTCAAGGATGTTGCCAGGGTTGGAGGATTTGAGTTGCAGGGAGAGGCTGGGGCCATTTTCCCTTCAGTGTCATAGGCTGAGATGTGATGTTGAAGAGGTTTATATAATCGTGAGGGATATGGATAGCGTAAATAGACGAGGTGTTTACCCTGGGGTGGTGGTGCCCATAACTAGAGGATATAGGTTTAGGGTGTGATGGGAAAATTCAACAGGAGCCTAAAGGGCAACAAAAATTGTAACATTTCAAATGCATTTGAATAGGAAGGGTTCAGAGGGACGTCGGCCAAGTGCTGGCAAATGGGAATAGATTAGGTTAGAATATCTGGTTGGCATAGACTGGTTGGATTGAAGATTCTGTTTCGGTGCGAGACATCTCTGACTGTGGGATCATAAAAGTGAACACTGCTCTGATTCGCCTGTGAGCTGCTTGATGTCCACGTGTTCATTATCTCGCTTCCTCAGTCTCTGAGTGTATTTTTGCTCTGTTTAGTATTTTATGATTACGTTCACAGACCTTTTTGTAAATGAATTGTCCACTGCTGCCCGGCTCCTGGCCATATTACAGAGGAGGTAGTACTGGATGTCTTAAATCGTAGAAAGGTGGATAAATCCCTGGGAATGTTAAGGTGTATCCCAGATATTTGTGAAAAAGCTAAGAAAATGATGGCAGTTCACCTCCCTGAGATATTTATATTGTCATTGGTGACAGGTGAGGTGCTGGAAGATGTGCTATTATTTAAAAAGATGGTAAGGAAAGGCCAGGGAACAAGAGAACAGTGAGCCTGAAGTCAATGGTAGGCAAGTTGTTCGAAGGGATTCTGAGAGACAGGATTTACATGTATTTGGAAAGTCGAGGAATGATTAGGGATAGTCAACATGGCTTTGTGCGTGGGAAATTCTCTCTCTCTAACTTCATTGAGATTTTTTGAAGGTAGACTGTGGACGTTGTCTATATTGACACTGAACGATGTTCCACAAAGCAGACTGGTTAGCAAAGTTGGGAGAACTTGCCATTTGGATACAAAACTGGCTTGAATTAAGGAGGCAGAGGGTGGTGAAAGAGGGTTGCTTTGTGGACTGGAGGTCTGTGAGCAGCAGTGTGCAGCAGGAAT
>NW_025160547.1:0-1538 GCF_004010195.1 Chiloscyllium plagiosum
GAATTCCCTTCTCTGCTGGCAGTGGGTAGATTCTAATGAATCCTCAAAACGAACCCTCCATGAGTGGGAAAGATGACTGATGGATTTTCTGCTCTATCTTTAAGAGGCATATGGTGTGTTAGATTTCATTGAGTTCCAGAGCCATAAAGTTATGTTGCAACTATACAAAACGCTGGTGCGACCACACTTGGAATATTGTGTACAGTTCTGGTCCCCATATTATAGGACGGATGTGGAATCATTGGAAAGGTTGCAGAGGAGATTTATCAGGATGTTGTCTGGTCTGGAGGGAAGGCTGAGAGGGGGTTTGATAGACACATACAATATGATCAAAGGATTAGATCGAGTAGACAGTGAAAGTCTTTTTCCTAGGATGATGATGTCAGCTTGTACGAGGGGGCATAATTACAAATTTAGGGGTGATAGATTTAAGACAGATGTCAGAGGCAGGTTCTTTATGCAGAGAGTGGTAAGTGCATGGAATGCCCTACCTGCTAATGTAGTCAACTCAGCCACATTAGGGAAATTTAAGCAATCCTTAGATAAGCACATGATGATTTTAGCATAGTGTCGGGGGACGAGCTGAGAATAGTTCACAGGTCGGAACAACATCAAGGGCCGAAGGGCCTGTTATGCGCTGTACTGTTCCAGATTCTATGTTCTATGTGTTACTGTCGAGATGAACATGTAAAGCGATGGAGCAATGGCTGTGGCTTCTCAGACAAGTTACATTTTCTTCCTCTCTGAGCTGAAACATATAATAATATTACCCGAACACCAATGTGAGCCATGTGATGTCTGGTTAAATATTCCACTGATTGCATACTCCATCTCTGTTATCTGCTCCATTTCGGTGTTATTCATAATTTATCATTTGAAAATATTTTTATATGTGGTTTCATAATTACTGTACAATAAATTCATGTCTTCAAAGTACTGTGTTCAAATGAATATATTGTTTTATTAAATTAAATCCTTAGTTTTATTCTCTCATTCCTCAGCTACACCCAGGGCCCTCTATGGTTCAATGTGAACATCTCTTATTCTCAGGCCTGAAGTGCCCTGACCTTGTAGAGGCCATGAGGGGCATGAATATGGTTATTTTCCAAGGACGGAGTCCAAACAAGAGGGCATAGATTTAAGGTAAGGGGGCAAGATTAAAAAACACCTGAGGGAGTAACTTACTCACTCAGAGGGTAGTGTGTGTATGGCATGAGCTGGCAGCAAAAGTTATGGAGGCTGGTACAATTACAATATTTAAGAGGCAATGAATGGGCATGTGAATAAGAATTTAGAGGATTATGGGTCTAATACTGGCAAAGAGTACTACATCAGATTGGAATATCTGGTCGGTGCAGATAAGGTGGAGTGAAGGGTCTGTTCCGTGCTGTATGACATTATGGTTCCATCAGGCCTTCGTTCTCGCAAAGAGTAAAGTGAAACATCAGTGAAAAGCTTTTAAAACAATTGCATATTTTTCTTTCAGTATAGGGGTTCATTACTAAACACAATACATCAGATGTAGTCTCAGCATTGTC
>NW_025160548.1:0-1538 GCF_004010195.1 Chiloscyllium plagiosum
AGTTTCAAAATCAAGAGAAACATGAAGGAGAGAAGATCAAAGAACACAAAGTTTTGAGTTGTTAAGATAATTTTTGCAGCAATGGTGGACATGAAGGTCAAATTAAGATAACGGTTCAAGAACGTTTAGTCTGTGGAAGTGAGTGGTATGTGACTTTAGTTCCTAATATATGTTTCCGTTCTTCCAGTACATCTTTTTGACTCCCAGAAAACATTGATTGTTTTCTGTATTCACTTTGTTTCGCGACATCTGTCTTCTGGTCGACCAGGGACAACTTGAATTTGCGTCTGAATTGAATAAGATTTCGCTTTTCTTTCGAGAAGCAAACCTGTGTATTATGTCCCACTTATCAGGCAGTGGCTAAGAAATTCAAAATGAATTCCGGTTTATGGATCGTGAGCAAGAATGAAGTGATCCACTTGCGAACAGATGTCACCACGCCCTATTCCTACATCGGGCCTGAACGGTCCATCGGCAGAGTCTGCAGACAGGAAATGTCTAAGTGACTAGTCCTTTGTTCAGTTAGATTTGATACCAATGGTAGTGCTGTTTTGGTGCAGAAATGTGTCAACATCTCTGATGTTAGAGTCAATATTTAAGTCACATTTGCACCATGGAGTGTCTTCTCATATCGGAACATGCTGACATGAAAACATCCAGCTCTGATAGCAAAGGTTTCTTCATTAAACAGGGAGAATGTTTAACTAAGCATTTCAGACAGCCAGGATGAATAATTGGCATTTGGTTCTTCAAGCTGAGCTCTCCACACCAACTGCTCCAACGAAGGCCGTGGATAATATCCCCATCGATTATTTTGGTCAATTTTAGCCTCAACAACAACCTATTGTTCTGAACACCACAAGCAGAGGGCTAAGGCTGATTTTCATCGTTAATTTTTAATTTCAGTTCTTCATGCACAGTTTCTGACGAATGTGGACAGCAGAAGACCGTTAACATTCAATTTCTAATATTTCCAGAAAATTCTACTCCGCTGATATCGCCTTGCCTTATCACACCTCAAGCCAGGAACCTGGATCAGTCGATTTCCTTCCCACACATGGAGTTGCTTTTTCTAATTCATTGACTGCTGATATAATAGATCATTGACCTTGAGAGTCAGCTGTAAATTAGGTTCAACTTTCTCAGCTTGACTTTCATCTGATCCTTAAAAAAAAATTCATCACCTGCAGGTAAGTGCATTGCATTGCTTCTTGTTTTGCTGAATTCCACCCCCCAAACATCCAAATTTCACGATAGTTCGACAAATGTGTTGAAACTGATTCGTGTTGGAAGTTGGTGGCTTTTGTGTCTCGACATATAATTTATTCAATTAGATGACTGGGTCAGTCTTGAAATTACTTCGGATTCTTCACAGTTGAAAATTTACTTTCGTGGGGCACGAAATCCAAATCCTGCAAAGGAATTAATGACTTTTAAAAGATTCTACGCTGTGAACAGGATTCGAACCTGCGTAGGGAGATCCCATTGGATTTCGAATCCAACGCCTTAACCTCTCGGCCATCACAGCTGCGGCAAAA
>NW_025160549.1:0-1538 GCF_004010195.1 Chiloscyllium plagiosum
CCAGGTGTGATGTTCCCCAGGTGTGACATTCCCTGGGTGTGATGTTAACCGGGTGTGATGTTCCCAGGTGTGATGTTCCCCAGATGCGATGTTCCCTGGGTGTGATGTTCCCCAGGTGTGATGTTCCCCAGGTGTGATGTTCTCCAGGGGTGACGATCCCCAGGTGTAATGTTCTCCAGGTGTGATGTTCTCCAGGTGTAATGTTTCCCAGGTGTGATGTTATCCAGTTGTGATGTTCCCCAGGTGTAATGTTCACCAGGTGTAATGTTATACAGGTGTGATGTTATCCAGATGTGATGTTCCCCAAGTGTGATATTCCCTGGGTGTGATGTTCCCCAGGTGTGATGTTCCTTAGGTGTGATGTACCCTGGGTGTGATGTTCCCTGGGTGTGATGTTCCTCAGGTGTGATGTTCCCCAAATGTAATGTTCCCCAGGTGTGATGTTCCCCAGGGGTGACGATCCCCAGGTGTAATGTTCCCCAGGTGTGATGTTCTCCAGGTGTAATGTTTCCCAGGTGTGATGTTATCCAGCTGTGATGTTCCCCAGGTGTGATGTTCACCAGGTGTAATGTTCTACAGGTGTGATGTTATCCAGATGTGATGTTCCCCAAGTGTGATATTCGCTGGGTGTGATGTTCCCCAGGTGTGATGTTCCTCGGGTGTGATGTTCCCTGGGTGTGATGTTCCTCGTTTGTGATATGGCCTGGGTGTGATGTTCCCCAGGTGTGATGTGCCCTGGGTGTGATGTTCCCTAGGTATGATGTTCCCCAGGTGTGACGTTCCACAGGTGTGATGTTCCCCAGATGTGATGTTCCCCGGGTGTGTTGTACCCCGGGTGTAATGTTCCCCAAGTGTAATATTCCCCAGGTGTGTAGATCCCCGGGTGTGATGTTCCCCGGGTGTGATGTTCCCCGGGTGTGATGTTCCACGGGTGTAATGTTCCCCGGGTGTGATGTTCTCCAGGGATCATGTTCCCCGGTGTGATGTTCCACAGGTGTAATGTTCCCCAGGTGTGATGTTCCCGAGGTGTAATTTTCCCAGGTGCAATGTTCCCCAGATGTGATGTTCCCCAGATGTGATGTTACCAATGTGTGATGTTCCTCGGGTGTGATGTTCCCCGAGTGTCATGTTCCCCGGGTGTCATGTTCCCCGGGTGTCATGTTCCCCAGGTGTAATGTTCACTGGGTGTGATGCTCCCCGGGTGTGATGTTCCCCAGCTGTGATGTTCCCTGTGTGTAATGTTCCGCAGGGGCAATGTTCCCCAGATGTAATGTTCCCCGGGTGTGATGTTCCCTGGGTGTGATGTTCCCCGGGTGTGATGTTCCTTCGTTGTGATGTACACTGGGTGTGATGTTCCCCAGGTGTGATGTTCCCCAGGTGTGATGTTCCCCAAGTGTAATGTTCCCCGGGTGTGATGTTCCCTGGGTGTGATGTTCCCCGGGTGTAATGTTCGCTGGGTGTTATGTTCCCTGGCTGTGATATTCCCCAGGTGTGATGTTCCCCGTGTGTGATGTTCCCTGGGTGTGATGTTCCCCGTT
>NW_025160550.1:0-1538 GCF_004010195.1 Chiloscyllium plagiosum
TGACCAGTTACTCACCAGTCAGACTTTTATGCTCATCTGTGATCACTTCTACTTCACTGAGGTCACTATGATCAATCTGGAATCACCAATGACAGAACCAGAACTTGTAGCCAGGATTTGTCTCCCACAGAAAGAAGAACAAAGTACAGTAGATGCTGGGAATCAGAAACAGGAATTGCTGGAAAAACCCAGCAGGTCTGGCAGCACCCGTCTAAGGAAGGATCACTGGACCCGAAATGTTCACTCTGCTTTCTCTCTGCAGACGTGCTGAATTTTTCAGCAATTTATTTTTTTGTTGAAGAAACCATGTTCCAAATAGCTGGAGTTTTGTGTGTTAACAGGAATTTGTTACGGTATGCCCTGTTACTGTATAAGTGCACAACTGGGGAGAGAGATTGAGTCAGATTATCACCCCTCACCAATATTGATATTTGGCTAAAATCAACTCCCACATCTCTCAGAGAAAATCTGCACCCTTCCTTGTTGGATCACATGGGGTCTTTCATACCGAGTTAACAGACTTTTATTTCTGCACAAAAACGTATAACAGACTTTCACAAATCTTATGAATAAATAAAACTGTTCAAACCAACTCACAAAAGAGAATACAGATTAGCTGCTTTCAATTCAGTGCATGAGGTGCCTCACTCTACTAGCAATCATAGGTTATGTTTACAATGCACATTTCCATCGGACATTTTTATGAATGAAGTGTCTTTTTGAAAAAAACGTTCTCCTAGCACTAAGGACCATCACCTTGGTGCCAGATGTGCTTTGCTCAGCCTGAAACGTGTTGGCCTGCCAGAGCAAGGAGGTGACCCTGACTGAGTGTTACAGACTGGCACATTCCAAGACCAAGACTGAGAGTCACACACTAACGCTTGGGGCAGCTGCTGCCAAAGTGCAGTGGGGAAAGACCCCCATCTGAGGGCTTCCTGCTGAAGTTAAATGAGGGTCAAGGCAAAAGTGAAGACTGCAGATGCTGGAGATTAAGAGTCTAGATTTAGAGTGGTGCTGGAAAAGCACAGCAGGTCAGGCAGCATCTGAGGAGGAGGAAAATCAATGGTTTGGGCAAAAGCCCTTCATCTGTATATAAATGTAGTCTTGTTTAAGTTCTCCATTCCTGATGAAGGGCTTTTGCCCAAAACGTCGATTTTCCTGCTCCTCGGATGCTGCCTGACCTGCTGTGCTTTTCCAGAACCACTCTAATCTAGACTCTGGTTTCCAGCATCTGCAGTCCTCACTTTTGCCTAGATGCTGGATAGAGTCACACTCCAACGTTTAATTGTTTTTTCACATGTTGCTGTACAGAACCGAACTGCTTCAATGACTTTGCGTGTATTTAAAGGCATTTTTTATGAATAAAGTATGATTTTGAAATAAAAACATTTCCATTTCATGTTGTTTGCTGCCCTCAGTAAGAGAGCCTTAGACAGTAGCCCTTCCCCAGCCAGGGTGTGCAGTAGCTGCCTCCAGCATGACTCTGTCCCTCAGCAGCACATCTCACCGTTTGCTCTTTGATTTTGGAAATCCTGCAA
>NW_025160551.1:0-1538 GCF_004010195.1 Chiloscyllium plagiosum
ACCTGCACTCCAAGGTCTCTGTTCAGTAACACTCTCTAGGACCTTACCATTATTAAGGGTATAAGTCTGCTAAGATTTGCTTTCCCAAAATGCATTTATCAGAATTAAAGTCCACCTGCCACTTCTCAGCCCATTGGCCCATCTGATCAAGATCTTGTTGTAATCTGAGGTAACCCTCTTCACTGTCCACTACACTTCCAATTCTGGTGTCATCAGTAAACTTACTGACTATACCTCTTATGCTCACATCCAAATCATTTATGTAAATGACAAAAAGTAGAGGGCCCAGCACCGATCCTTGTGGCACGCCACTGGTCACAGGCCTCCAGTCTGAAAAACAACCCTCCCCACCACCCTCGCCCTTCTACCTTTGAGCCGGTTCTGTATCCAAATAGCTAGTTCTCCCTATATTCCATGAGATCCAACCTTGCTAACCAGTCTCCCATGGGGAATCTTGTTAAATGCCTTATTGAAGTCCATATAGATCACATCCACTGCTCTGCCCTCATCAATCCTCTTTGTTACTACTTCAAAAAAACTCACCCAAGTTTGAGAGACATGATTTCCCACACACAAAGCCATGTTGGCTATCACGAATCAGTCCTTTCCAAATACATGTACACCCTCCCCCTCAGGATTCCCTCCAACAACTTGCCCACCACCAATGTCAGGTTTACTGGTCTGTAGTTCCCTGACTTGTCCTTACCACCTTCCTTAAACAGTGGCACCATGTTAGCCAACCTCCAGTGACTATTGATGATACAAATATATCTGCAAGAGGCCCAGCAATCACTTCCCTAGCTTCCCACAGAGTTGTAGGATACATCTGATCAGGTCTTGGGATATATCCACTTTTGTGTGTTAAGACATCTACAACCTCCTCATCTGTAATATGGACATTTTTTAAGATGTCACCATATATTTTCCCACATTCTGTATATTCCATATCCTTTTCCACAGTTAGTACTGATGCAAAATACTCGTTTAGTATCTCTTCCATCTCCTGCTGCTCCGCAAAAAGGCTGCCTTGCTGATCTTCGAGAAGTCCTATTCTCTCCCTAGTTACCCTTTTGTCCTTAATGTATTTGTAAGAACACTTTGGATTCTCCTTAACTATTTGTCAAAGCTATCTCATGTCCCCTTTTGCCCTGATTTCCCTCTTAAGTATACTCTTACTGCCTTTATACTTTTCTAAGGATTCACTCGATCTATCCGGTCATACGCTTCCTTCATTTTCCTTAACCAAACCCTCAATTTCTTTAGTCATCCAGCATTCCCTATACCTACCAGCCTTTCCTTTCACTATAACAGGAATATACTATCTCTGGACTCTTGTCATCTAATTTTTGAAGGGTTCCCATTTTCCAGCCTTTGCTTTATCTGCGAACATTTGCCCCCAAAACAGCTTTCGAAAGTTCTTGCCTAATACCATCAAAATTGGCCTTTCTCTAGTTTAGAACATCAACTTTTAGATCTTGTCTATCCTTTTTCATTACTATTTTAAAATAATAGAATTATGGTCACTGGCCCCAAAGTGC
>NW_025160552.1:0-1538 GCF_004010195.1 Chiloscyllium plagiosum
CCCTCCATCCACCCCTCGAAGCTGTTTACAGAGGTAGGGGACCAGTCATTATCGTTACCATGAGACTGTAGGAGACCATTCTGCCTATTTAATGAGTTATAGAGGAAAATAGAACGAATCATTTTAGCTCATTGAGTACATTTTACTGCACAGGACGTCGTGTGGACATCTGAGCTGCTACACAGGAAGCTGTTGCTAACAGGAAATAGAGAGTAGAGATAGATGCTTATTTTCACATTACAAAGCTGTAACTGGTGGAGTGCCTCAGAGATCTCTATGGGATCATCAACCATCAATATCTGCATCAAAGATCTGGAGGAAGGGACTGAATATATCAAAGCCCAATTAGCTTAAACACCAAGCTGGTCATCCAGTCTGTCATCAAATGGAGGTCGTGTGTCATCAATGTGATATAGGCAAAGGGAGGTTAGTGAGCAAACCTTCACCAGATATAGCATAATGTGAGTTGTCCATTTTGGTTGGAAGGATAAAACAATGGTAAACAATTTTAGTGGAGAGAGATTGCAGAACTCTGTGATACAGACAGCATTCATGATCCTGGTACACGAATCATATGCAGTTACTCTGCACTTGCTGTTAGTGATTTGGAAGCTAAGTGGAATGATTGTGTTTCTGGCAAAGGGTACCAGGTTTAATCAGGAATGTTTTACTGCATTTGTACCGTTAAAGTGAGGAGTGCAGTTGCTGGAAATCAGAGTCGAACAGTGTGAGGCTGGAAAAGCACAGCCAATCAGGCAGCATCCGAGGAGCAGGAGAATTGGCGTCACGGGTATAAGTCCTTCATCAGGACTGTGCCCAAAACATCGAGTTTCCTGTTCGTAGGGTGCTGCCTGACCTGTTGTGCTTTTCCAGCATCACATTTTCCGAGTGTACTTCTGTACAGGGCGTAGCTAAGACCACATCTGACACATTATGTGCAGTTTTGATCCCTTAAAGTAAAAAAAAAGTTTTAGAAGCTTGTCAACAATGTTTTGGTCACACTTTCCTGGAATAAAGACCTTTTGTTCTGAAACATTATCAGTTTTGGACTTAGATGAGAAATCATTTTGAAGCACACGATTTTGAGAAAAATCAGCTGGATGCATATTTTCTCTTCTCAGGGAGACAAAAACTATGGAATAAATTTTAAGAATAAAATGTATTGATTTTAGCACAGATATTATAAAGATATCAAACGATTTTTAAAAATTAAGCTTATGCGTACCAACATATCATCAAATTATAAAACAGGAATTTTCTCTTTGCTAATGAAAGGCACTGTGTATAAGAACAGCAATGATGCACTTGCATATCGTCCATTATGATCCATTCCAGAGAATGTTCCCGACGAGCGGACGCGGTCCAGTTTGGTGTTCAGTTGACATGATTGCATGTTTCAACACAGAGAGGCAGAACAATGTTCCCTGCCTGGGAAGCTGCAACCGATTGATCCCTCTATCTTCTTTTGTTCCACCCGACAACAGTAAATTTCTGACTCACCTCTGCCTGATGAGTCGTGGAGAATCCCTGATGAGAGA
>NW_025160553.1:0-1538 GCF_004010195.1 Chiloscyllium plagiosum
CTTGTCAACCTGTTTGGACATTGCTGAGGCATTGTGGGTGTTTCTGGTATAGTTTGGCCAAGTATGCTTTCCTGTGTTCTGTGTGCGCCTATTATGGGTAGGCAGGGTGGCAGATCTTTTCCCACTCCCAGCAACATCATGGTAAATCTTTTCTCAACCTTTTCAAATTTAATAATATCCTTCCTATCGCAGGACAACCAGAACTGTCCACATTACTCCAGAAGTAGCCTCACCATCACCCTGTACCACATCAACATGATGTCCCAACTCCTGTAGTCAATGGTCAGAGCAATGAATGAAGGTGTCCATGCTAAATGCTTTCTGATGCACCCTGTCTACCTGTGACTTTCAAAAACTATGTACCTGGACCCCAAGATTTCTCTGTTCAACAACATCACCCAAAGCCCGACCAATAACTGTATAACTCCTGCCCTGGTTCACTTTACTAAAATGCAATACCTCGCCTTTGTCTAAATTTAAATCCATCTGCCATCCCTCAGCCCACTGGCCTAAATTGATCAAGATCCCTTCGTAAACTTTGGTAACCTTCTTCACCGTCAACTGTCACACAAATTTTAGGAAAACAGAAATGAGCAAATGTAAGATTGGTTTTCAAGAAAAAAAAAGATAAACCAAGGAACTACAGGTTAGAAGGCATACAGTGTTTTAGCTTTTATTAATAGAGGGATTGAGTTCCGGAACCATGACGTTATGGACTTGATGCTGTTTTCGTTTGAGAGAAGAAGGTTGAGAGGTGACTTAATAGAGACATGTAAGATAATCAGAGGGTTAGATAGGGTGGACAGGGAGAGCTTTTTTCCAAGTAGGGGGGCGGGGTGGGGGGGGTGAGCATAGCTTTAAATTGAGGGGTGATAGATATAGGACAGATGTCAGAGGTAGTTTCTTTACTCAGAGAGTAGTAAGGGTACGGAATGCTTTGCCTGCAATGATAGTAGATTCGCCAACTTTAAGTACATTTAAGTCGATATTGGACAAGCGTATGGATGTACATGGAATATTGTAAGTTAAGATGGACTTCAGATTGGTATGACAGGTCGGTGCAACATCGAGGGCTGAAGGGCCTGTACTGTGCTGTAATGTTCTATGTTCTATGTTATTGGATGAAAACTGAAAATGATAATTCAGGAAAGCTGAATAATAAAGTTAGGAGCGCATCATCTGTTCAAAGTCAATACTGTTTAAAGATCCTTGAGAAACTATTTCGCTGATTTTAAGATTATAATTAGTGGGTTAGGTTAAAGGGAATCAGTATCTTTAGAACACTTAAACTTCCAAAGTCTTTTGATAAAGTTGTTCTCAAAGGACTAATTTGAAAGTTGGAGGTAAAATATTGGCATGGATGAAGAATTAGGCGAAAGTGAGGACTGCAGATGCTGGAGAACAGAGCTTAAAAATGTGTTGCTGGAAAAGCGCAGCAGGTCAGGCAGCATCAAAGGAACAGGAGAATCGATGTTTCGGGCATAAGCTCTTCTTCAGGAACGATAAAGAATTGGTTACTGAAGAAAAAGTAGGAAGTA
>NW_025160554.1:0-1538 GCF_004010195.1 Chiloscyllium plagiosum
TCAAGTTTCCTGCTTTCTGTCTGCATTAAACGACAATGCAAGACAATAGCCTGGTATCTCTGGCCGAGAGGATAACACACAAAAAGGTTAAGCAAGGCAGGGATGCTGCGAGCATTCAGGTTGGCTTAGAGTGAGTGAGCATTATGGCTGTGAGGGAAAAGCACAAGGATGCAGGCTGGTCCACTTCATGAGCTGGGTGCTAGCCCTTCAGTGCATAGTGCCTTTGCTGCAGTGTGACAATGAAGGTTGCTGGTACAACCCAAGGTACAGCACTGAAGTGTAGACGTGGCCTGTAAGAGGACAGGAGGAGGGCCATAGGATTCTTAAATGCGAACATGTGTCAGATACCCATATAAATTACAGAGTCGTGCCAGTGCCAAGGAAATAACTAGACAGGTAGGAGAGTGTAGACAGAGTCTAGATTAGAGTGGGCAGATTGTCAAAGCCATTTGGCAGAATGCCTCATCGCCAGGACTTTCCAACAAGCACCAAGACATGGCTTGGCTGGTGGTGAGAAGGGCTCTGCCTGTGAGATCCTTTATGCACACCCGGACTCTCAGCCGCACCGCACGCTGCCCTTGAAGCGGCTGCGGGGGGGACGAGACTGTCACACACCTCCTTCTGGAATGTGCCTACGCAGAAGAAGTCTGGAGAGGAATGCAGTGGTGTTTGTCGAGGTTCGTCCCGAGTAGCGCCGCGACGCGGGACTCCGTGCTCTACGACCTGTTCCCCGGGACGCACACCGAGACGAACATCAACTGTGCCTGGAGGATCATCAACTCCGTGAAAGATACTCTTTGGTCTGTTTGAAACCTGCTGATCTTCCAGCTGAAGGAGTTGACCCCGACTGAGTGTTGCAGACTGGCACATTCCAAGGTCCAGGACTACATGTTGAGGGATGCGCTGATGCTTGGGGCAACTAAGGCGCGGTAGGGAAACACCACCGTTTAACATCTGCCTGCTTTAAGAACAGGGGGCTCATGCTGTAAGTGGGCTCCGCTGACACCTCAGCTAAATATATGCATTGTAAACGTACAGACCTGTATATACAAATGATTACTCGATCTCTACATGCAACGAAATGGAATGTTTATGTATGCATGGCATAACCAATTATACAGATCATTAAAATATTTTATGAATAAAGTATACTTTTGAAATTAAAAGAAAATTTACAGAGAGTCCAGAGTAGTGCTTTGGTAATTACAGAGAGTCCGGAGACAGTGAGTTGGTATTTACACAGACTCCCAGGCAGTGCTTTGGTGTTTACAGAGAATCCGGGCAGTGCTTTGGTGTTTACAGAGAGTCCGGAGGCAGTAAATTAGTATTTACAGTGAGTCCAAAGGCAGTGATTTGGTATTTACAGATTCCGCAGGCAGTGATTTTGTATTTACAGAGAATCCCGGGCAGTGCTTTGGTCTTTACACAGAATCCAGGGTAATGCTTTGGCATTTACAGCGAGTCCAGGGCAGTGCTTTGGTATTTTCAGAGAGTCAGGGGAGTGCTTTGGTATTTACAGAGAGTCCAGAGCAGTGTTT
>NW_025160555.1:0-1538 GCF_004010195.1 Chiloscyllium plagiosum
AGAAAATTGTGCATGCAATCCCTGCATTTGTTTGCAGTACAGGCTGTTGAACTTAGCCTGTAATGTATTTCTAAAAACGAGAACGGTGGAAATACCAGACACTAAAACATTTTAAATTTATTTCATCAAAAAGTGAGACTCTACATTTACTTATTTTGATACAGAAATGCTACCACAGGGCATAGTACCATTTTACTGACCAAAAACTATATAAATAACTTCTTATTTTCACTGAAGCTTTTCCTTTATCTACTGTTAAAGTAATGTTTCCCAATTTAGTCTTACTGAATTTTATTCAATGGGCATGATATAATAGCTAGAAGGAATAACAAATTAGATAAGGGTTTGGTTAATGGTAACATTGAGCTAAAATCACCCAGATTACTTCTCCAGAAATATGAATTCAAATCCCACAATGTGAACTGCTAGTTTTAAATTCAATTAATTAATAATTTATGGAAGAAAAAGCTAGTCTCAGGAATGGTGAACATAAACCTGATGGATTGTCATAAAAAATGATCCAGTTCACTAATTTGAGAAGCAAATCTGCTATTCTTATCCATTCTGGCCTACATGTGATTCCAAGCCCAGAGGAATATATTTGACTCTGAACTGCACTCTGAAGTTGCCTTGTAAACCAGTCAATGATCTGAAATCGCAGCAGAAAAATCAAAGACAAATAAAAACTACAGAGTACTTGACAGTGACAAGCCAGTCCAGCCAACCATGTAATGTCGTCCTCATCAATATCTGGGGAACATACTAAAATTGGCAGTTGCACAGACTAGTGATGCAATAGCTTTCCCTAATCATACTCACTGAATTGTACCTCACAGCGAACACTCTAGACTCCTCCACAACTACTTTATAGCATGCCCTCTCCTACTATTAGGAAACCCAGAAGAGCTAGTAGTACACAGTTGAATGGGAGTAGTCTTGATACTCAATGCAGCCATACCAAATCAAACGTGAGCATGGAAATCTTGTGCTGAAATCCTCTGAGCTGATGAACCAATACTCCTCCTTGCTGAACGCTACTTGGAAGATGCATTGACGTAATGAGAGTGTAGAATGTACTCTGAGTGGGGTCTTCAATCTATATCATGAATCCTGGCTCAGTAGCAACAGACTGACCACGCTGATCAAATTTTGAAAGACCTAGCTGCCAAAAGGGCCTGCAGCAGATGGTGAGAGAATCAATGAGAGTGAAAACCATGTTTGTCTTTGCTCAGATCCGTCTGTCAATTACATTGTTGGGAAGAGTGAGCATCAGACTGCCCTTGTGGAGATAAAGTTGACATGTTCCATTGTATTGTTTGACACTCCCACAATTGTAAATGGGATAGGCCAAAACAAATTTAGGAACTTAAAACTGCAAATCCATTAGTTTTTGTGGCCTATCAGCAGGAGCAGAGCAATATTCAATCACCCTTTCTCTACAATTAGCATCAAGCTACAGGTCCAATACAAATTTAATAAGGCAGTTTCAGAGGGCACATGACAAGTAATGGGGTAAAAACAATGACTGCAGATGCTGG
>NW_025160556.1:0-1538 GCF_004010195.1 Chiloscyllium plagiosum
TCTGTGTTGTTCTTTAAGACCTGATCAGTATAGTGGTGCTGTTTAGCCAATCTTGGTGACGGACATTGGCAATGGGTACTTAAAGTCCTCAATAGGCTTAAGGATAGGTAGACTACTATCTTATCTACCTCTTCCCACTCTCCGTTTTATGGGAAACAGGTTGGGGATGGACAAGACAAAGATAGGTTGGCTACTGGTCATATTTTATAAGCATTTACATGTCCCCTACTGTTGTGAACACATCTGGAGGAATAGCCTTAATATTTCAGCCATGGCTTTCAAAAGAAAATTATTTCTGTACCTCAATAAAAAATGAAATTGCAGGGCTGTGAGGGAAAAAAAAGAAATGGGACTAGGGGAGGTACTGAGGCAGAGAGCCAGTATTGATACAATGGATCAATAGACTCTTATGATTCTATGAAAAAGAAATAGAAGTTGTTTTTTAAATGTCCCCTTTAGCTCATCAATTTGTTGAGTGTTGCCCTGAATCGCTGCAGATGGACGTAACTCACGGAAACACATCATGGTAATTAATTCAGTTTGTTGGCCTGCCAGATTTCTTGATGGAATAAGTTTCCAATTTGTTTTTTTTAAGCCACCTCCAAACTGGGGGAAGCTTGCTTTTTGCAGGAAACATTGTGCTCTTGCAGCAACTTGAGTTTTCCTTCTAGCTGGCTGGTCTTAGTAAAATACAGTTAGAATGGATACTCCAGACTTCTTTATTTAATGTTCAGTGAATATGGACAATATTTTTTCTGGCAGCTTTCTAGCCACATTAAGAGTGTTTCTTACAGAAGGATACAAAAGTTTTAAATTTTTAAAAACAGCAACCGTTAACTACTGAGTACCTTTGTTCTACATTTATCGTTCTATTTAAGGAAACAAGTACATTTTTGTTTTGTCCCTGCTCTGAACATAAAAATTTGGATCAGAATTAAAATGGCTTCTCAAGTCTGATCTATCATTCAATAAGATCATTTTTAAATGGCATATTCCGATTTTACCTCCAATAATTTTTAATTCCCCCACCTAACTAGAATCTATCTGCTTCCATCTTAAAAATATTTGAGGAACTATAGTTTAACAATTTCTGATGCAGACAGTTCTAAAGTTGCACAACCATCTGACAGAAAAAAAATCCTCTCATCTATGTTCAGAGAGGATGACCCCTAATTTTTAAACAGTGCCTGCCAGTTTTAAATGGACCTATAACAGTCATCATCCTTTCCCTGCCAACCTTGTTGAGGCCATTTAAGATCTCATATAATTAAACAAGATACTCCTCACTCTTCTAAACCCCATTGAAAGCAAACAGTGTGTCCAACCTATCCTCATAAAACAATTCACTCATTCCAAGTGTCAACCTAGTAAACCTCCTCTGATTTGCCTCCAACACATTTTACATCCTTCCTCAAATAAGGATACCACAGTGCACGCAGTATTTGAGATTTGGTCTCAGTAATTCCCTGCAACTGAACCATAACATTACTGATTTTAATATCAGTTCCTCTCGTAATAAAGGACAGAATGCCATTGGA
>NW_025160557.1:0-1538 GCF_004010195.1 Chiloscyllium plagiosum
CTCTCCAATGTGGCTGAGTTAACTACATTGGCAAGTAGGGCATTCCATGCACTTACCACTCTCTATTTAATGAACCTGCATCTGACATGATCTTAAATCTATCATCCTTCAATTTGTAGTTATGTCCCCTCATACAAACTGACGTCATCATCCTAGGAAAAAGGCTTTCACTGTCTACCCTATCTAACCCTCTGATCCTCTTGCATGTCTCTATCAAATCCCCCTTAGCCTTCTTCTTTCCAATGAGAACAGCCCCACATCTCTCAGGCAACATACTGGTAAATCCCCTCCACAACCTTTCCAATGCTTCCACATTACCTTTCCAAACGCACATACTCGATATCCAGCATTGTCCACAAAGTCCAGACACATGCAATTTCAATCGCAATGCCACCAGCCCAGCTGAAGCTTGTTGTGCTGACAAATATCGTCTGGAGAACCGTACCTTCAACGATCGCACACTGTGCTCCTTGGTACTCACAGACCTTTGGAGTCATGGTGATATGCTGCTGAGCAACTGCTACGACCCTTATGCCAAATGCATTTGAATTGTAATCTAACAGTGGGATTCTTTTCGCTCCCGAATGACACAGTTGCTTTGGTGTCAGCAACTGCTCAGAACTCAGTTACGCGTTTTGTTCAATGGCTCATGTTGCTTACGCAATCTTCGCCTGACAGCGCATTCAGCAAGTTATCACGCCTTCCTCCAGCGTTTGTCAGCGACAGATCATTTGCTAAGATGATTGCTTCAGACAGCGCTACATCCCACATTTGAAAGTGGAAAAGATGGAAACATTTATAGGCTGAATAGCCTGTCACTATTTTTCGGGCGCGTCAGAGGCTAGGAGCTGATCTTATAGAGGATTTTCAATCATGAGGGACATGAATAGGGCAAATACACAAGTTCTTTTCGCTCAGGTGGGGCAGTGCAGAACTGAGGGTATAGATCTGGTGTGGGAGAGTGAAAATTCGAAAGTTAGTGAGGGGCAACGGCTTCACGCAGAGTGTGGTGCTGGTTTGGAATAAGTTGCCAGATGAGTTGTTAGCGGCTGGTACAATTCCAATACTTCTAAGGAATCTGGACGTGTATTTGAATAGCAAGGGTTTAGAGAGAAATGGGTCAAGTGCTTGCAATCGCGGCAGGATCGGTTTCGGAGGTCTGTTGGACAAGGACGAGTTGGACTGAAGTCTGTGTTGTCCGTGCTGTCCATAACTCATGGCTCTATGATATTGCTGCACACTTTGCTAACAGGGTGAGAGGGTGATATGATAACTCCAATTTTGATCCATGAGAGTTGAGCAAGCGAATTCATTCCCCTGGAAGGCGTGTGAAACGTCTTGATAGACATCCAGCAAAATAAAATGAACACATTTTTGATTTGATTTGAAACCTGAACTTTGTTCCTCGTCCGAGACTGTGCCTGCTCTGCTTCATACTGCATACATTTCATGTTTTGCATTTGGATTCTCCTTAACTCTGTTTGCTAAATCTCTCTCATGTCCCCTTTTGCCCTCCTGATTTCCTTCTTAAGTGTACT
>NW_025160558.1:0-1538 GCF_004010195.1 Chiloscyllium plagiosum
TTGACCCTTTCTTTTCCTTCATGTGCTCTTCAACTTCTAATTTAGCTTGCTCTTCTGCTTTTCCTAAAAACGGTGACAATTTCCCCCTTCCTCATCTTTAGGGACTTTGCCCTGTTGTTGTAATTTGTCCCAAATCTTATCATATTTCTCCATCATTGTTTTTTGTTTGTCCTTTGCAAGTCCACTAACTAACTGACTTCTAGCCTTACCCCACTGCTGTTTTACGGGCAACATTAAGTCAAAAGAACATCCTCCGTATTCCTCACACTCTTTGTCAAATTCCCCTTCCATTTGCTTTTATGAGATCCTGCTCAATGGATTTTAAACCTCCTCACATTTACGTACCTTGTTGCTTTTATGGGGGCTCTAACCCCACGGGACTTTAAACCTGTACGTATTAAGCTTTGTTGCTTTTATGGGGACTCTAACCCCAAGGGACTTTAAACCCGTACGTACCTTGTTGCTTTTATGGGGACTCTAACCCCAAGGGACTTTAAACCTGTACGTACTATATCAATACTTTATCCACTTACTATTACTAGGACACTTGCAGTATAATGACAACAATCAATTTAGTATCTCCAATTGCAGAACTTCGATATAAACAGGCGTCTGCTCACCTTTTTTTATGCGGCACCGCGTGTTGTTGTCATCAGACGTCAGTTGTCCGTTGTTTCTATTTTTCTCTCTTTTCCGTCACTTCTCGGTCTTCATCACGTCGGGGTCACCAAATTATCGGACTTTGGCTCATTCTACCAACTTACTTTCTTCTATGTGTGAGCCAAGTCCTGTGTGTTCTTTAAATGAAGCAATAGGAGAAGATACTCGGTCTCACACTTTTAGTTTATTTTAGCAGTAAGTGGATAAAGTGTACAGAGCTCTGGGTCTAGACCTTCCCGTCCCTGACAAACAGTAGAGTGTGTCAGTTCACGAAGTCTGACCCCTATCCTGCCCCTGACCCAGTCTTTTATACAGTACAAAACGTCATGTAATCACAGAACATTGTGCAAGCATTGAGGTGTGGTTGTCTTCTTGATTGACTGTTGACCTGACTCCATTCTCTGCCTTCTCGTGTTCCCGAATATCTGACCCCATGTGACCTCCTTCTGCAGGAGGTGGCGCGAAATAGTTCTTGTTTTTTTTACCACAGTTTACAAAATGTCCTGCATCTGCACTCACAGGGCGGCAACACCCCCGCTGTCTGCCTCGCTCTCCCAGCCGCTACCAAGACCGCCAGTACACACTGCTCTTTATTAAAAGTCATTCCTATTGTGTGTTTACATCAGCATATCTTTACAAGTCAGATGTACTCAGTACTTTTCCACTGTCTGTTCGTACATACAAGGGTTACACTACACACTGCGCTAGTTAATGATTAAGTATAACATTGTATTATAAGTACTGAAACAAATATATCATTAAAGGCTTCTGAATGCCTCAAACTAAGCCATATATTTACAGTATCCAGTTGGTTACCTCTTCTTAGATTCTATGTGATCTAACCTTATCCACTTGCAGAATGTAGGCATCATTGGCTG
>NW_025160559.1:0-1538 GCF_004010195.1 Chiloscyllium plagiosum
TTTCCAAAAGAGAAATTGATAGGGTGAGAAATTCCATACTTTACCTAGGATTGATTGGTTTGATTTATTGTCACGTGTACCTCAGTACAGGGAAGCACTTTATTTATGAGCAGTGGAGGCAGGTCATAGTAAGGATGAACTGGCAGATCATAGGGTGGAAATAGGCTTGGACAGAATAAGACGTTCAGGTTGCACTGAACAGGACGTGCACTAGACAAGATCAACATGAGTAATACCATCATTATTTGAACTTAGAGAGTCCATTCATCAGTCTAACGTGACTTTCCTAATAGTTTATATGTCTTAATTAACTCTCCCCACGTTATTGTGCAGTCGGTGTGTGAACCTGTACTGAACGCCATGTTGCTCACAATCCCTAACAGCAGCCACAATACATTCCATTTGAAACAGGTCGCCATTCCCACCAGCATCCGCCCTACATAGAAACACCAGGCTGTCTTCTCGGAAATGAAAGATGCCTTCTTGAGACTTCACACAAGACATATGGCTTCCCTCCTCACCACTAGAAAACCACGTTAAGTGAGTATCATGAGCGATGGCGCCACGAGGAACAACGTGGAGCAATCTGTCTGTGCAGCCTCTGCTCCACTTGGTCATCATATTAGAGCATCATTAGGAGATAGTGAGGACGGTGGGTGCTGGAGATCAGAGTAGACAGTGGATGGCTGGAAAAGCACAGCAGGACAGTCGACGTTTTGGGTATAAGCCATTCATCAGGATCAGCATCAATTATCTCATTCTGTCCCCGTGTAAGTGCATTGAGGTGGGAATGGCCTCCTGCTGTTCCTGTGTAAGTGACTCAAGGGATTGAATGGCTTCTTCATCGTCTGATTGGACAGGGCCAAGAGCCTGATTGGGTTACCCCTGGTTCCTGTTTGACAGCTCGATGTGCTGACAAGTGTGATAATGTTGCAGCTTTAAGAGGTTATTTTGTCCTGGTTTCTTTTAAGAGAGAGATTGAATGATCATTACCAAGCTGGCTAGTTAAGACCACTTGAGTAAACAACGAGGGCGGCCTTGGGTTTATTTTAATGAAGACTGAATGGGTGTGGCCAGCTCTCATAGATTAGGATCTCTGGGTTTTGCTTTCTCAGTAATAACAGAAACTATGGGGTCTCCACAGAGTTGGAAGCTTCAGTAGTTGTCTCCTGGCTGCTCCACTCTCTTAATTTTCTCTTGCTGCTGTTTTTAATTCCTGGATTGGAGAAATATTTGAGACATTCTGTGTCTGAATATTCCTTTTTGCCAAGGGCTGTGGTTATGCGATTTTCCTGTATTGGAACAGTTCATTAGTAATAGCTCCACGATCTATTATTCTGTTAACTTGGCCAATAGAATTAATTTATTCTAAATTTCCCTTTCCTTGGTTTCATTTTATCTTCCGTGTTTAAATAAATGGTGTTTTGCTTCACAACGAGTAGTTTTACCAGTCACATTGCATCTGGAACAGACAGTTTACATTTCATTTAAAATATGAAAATATAAGAGTCTAGGTGACCGCCCGCAAATATTTTTGA
>NW_025160560.1:0-1538 GCF_004010195.1 Chiloscyllium plagiosum
TGCTCTCCCATTCCCCCTCAATCTCACATCCCCCTCCTGATCACTCCTCCCACCCTGTCAGCTCATGCTTCCCTCGCCCTCACTAGCCTCTTGAACACAGCTTCCCAATCTAGTCACTTTCCCCTCAACCTCGCTGTGCTCTCACCCTCTGCCTTATACTGCCCCTCACTCCTATCTCATGTTCACCCTCCCCCTCCACTCCATTCCTCCATAATCACTCTGCCATGATTACCCCCACCCCTGACTCTCCCCTCCCTTTTAATCTTGCCTCCTCAAACTCCTCTTCCCCTTCACTCTTGCCTCCACGTCTCTCCCCCTCCACCTCATCCTCAAATTCACTCACCTTCTCCACATTCCACAGCCTTCCTCAACTTCCGAGACCCCACTTTGTCCTTCCTTTGAAACCCCCACCCTAAACTCCCCTCATCTTGACTCTCCTCTCCCCCCGCAAAGACTCCACCTCATCCTCCAGTTCACTCAACTTCAGAATCCCCACAAGACCTTATTTTGCACTCTCTCACTTCCTCACATGGATTAATTCTCTGTCCTCTTAACACATACTTATGCACCTTGTCACTCCCTGCCACTCACTCTCCTCTGCCGTGGCCAAAAGGAACCTGTATTTCTCCCCTCCAGCTCAGCCATCTCTTCCTCCTCACTCTCACCTCCCTTTCTCCCTTCCCCTCATTCATGTATCTCCATCTTTCAACCCTCCCACTCACTCTCCCGATCTCCAAACCTCAAATGTCCACTTATTTTGCAGACCTCCTTTGTCACCCTCCCATTCTATACTATCACTCACTCTCCTCTAACCCATCCCAAACAGACCCCTCCCCTCACAAAACCACCACACCCTCTCCCATATCCTTACTCCGCTTCCAATAATTCCCTCCTCCATCACTTGCTCCATTTCTTCACACTTCCATTCCCTGCCCTGAGGTTAAATACCTCTCCTCATTTCCTCCCATTTTCCATGATGCTCCCCTCCCCCTTCGCTAAACTCTCCCTTACAAATGCAACCTCAGTCAACCCTCCCTCAGTCTCCCCACTACCTAGCTGCCCATCACTCCTACCTCCCCTCACTATTCCCATTCTCACCCCCTCACATCACCTCACTCTCCCCTTTTCTTTCATTTACCAACCTTCCACTGCCTGTCCCCTTCTGCCCCAATCTCCCTTTCCCCTCACCCTCATCCTTCCTTCCTCTTGTTATCGCACCCCTCATGATCACTTCCTCATTACACTCCCCTCCTCTTATTCTCCCCTTCCTCTCACTTTCCCTTCTCCATTTCATCGCCATCACTCTTCTACTCACTCTGCCCTGCTAATTTGTCTCTTCCTCCTGGAACTAGCCATTCCCCCACCCTGTCCATACCATTCACTCTCACTAAACCCTTCACTCTCCCTCACCTCTCCCATAGCCCCTCAATCTGGTCATCACTCTCCCCTCCCCCTCCTGGCCCCACCATCTGACACTCCCCTCTGCTGTCCCACACCCCCTTGCTATCCCTTTTCGCTCGCTCTCCTTCCCCATCCCT
>NW_025160561.1:0-1538 GCF_004010195.1 Chiloscyllium plagiosum
CTACTCACCCACCACTCTCTGTGTAAAGAACCTACCTCTGACATCTCCCTTACACCATCCTCCAATCACCTTAAAATGATGATCCCTTGTTACAGCCATTGCTGTCCTGGGGAAAAGTCTCTGGCTATCTACACTAGCTATGCCTCTCATTACCTTGCACACCTCTATCAAGTTACCTTTCTTCCTTCTTCTCCTCAGTGTGAAAAGCCCTCGCTCATTCAACTTCTCTTAATAAGATATGCCCTCCAATCCAGGCAGCTGCATCCTGGTAAATCTCCTCTGTACCCTCTCTAAAGTATCTATATCTTTCCTATAATGAGGCGACCAGAACAATATTCCAAGTGTGATCTAACCAGGGTTTTATAGAACTGGAACAAAACCTCACGGCTCTTAAACTCAAAACACCATACGCCTTCTTAACCTTATCAACTTGGCTGGCAACTTTGAGGGATCTGTGTACATGGACCCCAGGATTGAGCTGTTCCTCCACACTGTCTTTAACCCTATATTCAGCATTTAAATTCAACCTTCCAAAATGAATCACTTTGCATTTCTCCAGGTAGAACTCCATCTGCCACTTCCCAGCCCAGCTCTGCATCCTGTCAGTGTCATGTTATAGCCCGCAACTGCCCTCAACACTATCTACAACACCACCGACCTTTGTGTCATCGGCAAACTTACTAACCCACCCTTCAAGTCATTTGTAAAAACTACAAAGAGCAGAGGCTCGAGAACTGATCCCTGTGGGACACCACTGGTCACTGACCTCCAGGCAGAATACTTTCCATCCACTACCACTCTGTCTTCTTTTGGCCAGCCAATGCTGTGTCCAGACAGGCAAATGTCCCTGTATTCCATACCTCCTAACTTTCTGAATGAGCCTACCGTGGGGAACCTTATCAAATGCCTTACTGAAATCCATAAACACCACATCAACTGCTTGACCTTCACAACCGGGCTCCTCACATCCTCAAAGAACTCAATAAGGCTTGTAAGGCATGACCTGCCCCTCACAAAGCCATGCTGAGTATCTTTAATCAAGCTATGTTTTTCCAAATAGTCACAAATCCTAAATCTCAGAAACAAGTTATGCACAAAATTCATTCATGACTTGGACAATGGCACAAAAAGTCAAATATCCAAATTTGCAGATCATCCAAAATTGGGCAGCATTGATGACAGCAAAAAAATTACAATGAAATATTGATAGAATGGGTGAATGGGTGAATGAGTGAATGGGCGAATGGGTGAATGGGTGAATGGGCGAGTAGGTGAATAGGTGAATTGGTGAATGCGTAAATGGGCGAATGGGTGATTGGGTGAATGGGCGAATGGGTAAATGGGTGAATGGGCGAATGGGTGAATGGGTGAATGGGCGAGTAGGTGAATAGGTGAATTGGTGAATGGGTAAATGGGCGAATGGGTGATTGGGTGAATGGGCGAATGGGTAAATGGGTGAATGGGCGAATGGGGGGCGAATGGGTAAATGGGTGAATGGGCGAATGGGTGAATGGGTGAATGGGTGAGTAGGTGAATAG
>NW_025160562.1:0-1538 GCF_004010195.1 Chiloscyllium plagiosum
TGGTGAACATGGCATCTTCAAAGTATCCATGTCGAGGGGGAGAGGCATAGGAACTGAAGGAGCTCTTTCACTATTAATGTTACAGTGTGTCCATGCACAGTACATCATGTTGGTGAATACCCCTGTCCTGGCAGCAGCCACAGCCTCTTCATTCAGAAGCAGGCAGCCAGTCCCATCGTCTTCCGGTCTCCATGTAGTAAGGAATGAATGTATCTTGGATAAAGGCCGTCCCCTTGATACACGTTTCAAAACACCATCCCCACCACCAACCAACCACATCAAAATATTCCATGTGTACGGAGAGCAATGGGGTCACTTGGAGTGTCTGGGAGCAGGCGATCAGGGATGGAGCAACACCTCCCATGTCTGAACGGGTCTGAGTGAACCCCCCAGTACCGAATATTATTAAGTCCTGTCATCACTCTCTATTTCAGTAACATACTGCTTTCCATTAGTCCTGTAAATAAAATGACAGGTTAGGTCATGTTATATTGTACCTGCCAAATTATTATCCATTGCTTTTACCTCTCTGTATCTATTTGCAGACTCTCCACCCTCTCTTGATATGTTAACCTCTTGCTTATCATAGCGACATCACCAAACTCAGTATCTGTATATCTGTTCCATCCTCCTGATCAGTGATATAGATTGTAAATAGTTGAGGACCCAGCACTGGTCACTGTGTCACTCTACTGGTGGCGTTCTGTAAAACTGATTAAGACTGATTTATCCGGAGTGCCTGCTTCCTGTTTGATACACAGTCCTCCCCCTTTACTGTGTAACACAGTCAAAAGGATGAATAAGAACGAGGAGCATCAGTTAGGAATCCAACCCCTCGAACCTGCTTCGCCATTGAATAACATCATGGCTGATGTCATCGTGGCCTCTGTTCTACATTCCTGCCATCTCTCCATCCTCAAACTCTGGTCTCTTGTTGTAGATTGCAACACATGAAAAAATATCCACTCCACATCTACGCTAGCATTTTACAGACTTCAATGAGATCTCCTTCCATTCTTATGAATGGCCTAAACTGATCAATTTCTCTTCATAAGACAAACACTTCAACTATGAATCAATCTAATGAAGCTCTTCTGAATTGCCTCCAATGAAAATACCTCATTCTGCAGGATACCCAAACTGTACTCCAGTTGCAGCCTCACTAATACCTTGCATAGCTACACCAACACTCCCTACCCTTCTACTCTATCCTTTTACAAATAAACACTGAAATTATGCTTGCATTTCTCATTACTTGCAGTACCTGCAGGTAAGTTTTCTGTGATATGCAAGCAGACACCCAGATCCCTCAGCACCTAAGCACTTTTAAGTTTTCTCCTTTTCGATAATAATTAGCCTTTCTGTTATGCTGGCCATATTTATCCACTTTAATTTTCACTACCAAATTTTGGCCCATTCACCCAATCTATCCATATCGTTTTTAAATCTCTTGCATAATCCTTCCCACGTAATTTCCCACCAATGTTCGTGTCGTCTGAAAATGGAGCTGTTGTACTTTCTATCCCGTCAACCGAGTA
>NW_025160563.1:0-1538 GCF_004010195.1 Chiloscyllium plagiosum
TAAGAAAGGGTAAGATTAAGGAACCTTGGATGATGAGAATAGAGGAACTTCTTGTCAAAAGGAAGAAGGCAGCTTATGTAAGATGGAGGAAGCAAGGATCTAGCACAGCTTTAGAGGATTACAGGCTTGGTAGAAAGGAGCTCAGAAATGGACAGAGGAGAGGCAGGAGGGAGCACAAAAAAGACTTGGCAAGAAGGATTAGGGAGAACCCAAAGGCATTTTACTCATAAGTGAGGAATAAGAGAATGATCAGGGAGAAGGTAGGGCCGATCAGGGATAGCAGAGGGAACTTGTGTGTGGAGTCTGAGCAGATAGAGGTAGCCCTAAATGAGTTTTTTGCTTCAGGTTTCACCAAGGAAAGGGAACTTGTTGTAAATGAAAACTTTGAGGAGCTGGGATACAGTCTTGACCGGATCAAGATTGATGAAGTTGATATGCTGGAAATTTGGCCAGGGTCAGACCAAATTTATTCTAGGCTGCTCCGGGAAGTGAGAGAGGAGGTTGCCAAACCGCAGGCAAGGATATTTACCTCCTTACTCTCCACGGGAGTCGTACCGGAGGATTGGAAGGAGGCGAATGTTGTTCCTCTTTTCAAGAAGGGTAATAGGGAAATCCCTGGCAATTACAGACCAGTCAGTCTTATATCTGTGGTCAGCAAAGTTTTGGAAAGAATTCTGAGGGATAGGATTTATGACTATTTGGCAAAGCATAGTGTGATTAAAGGCAGTTAGCATGGCTTTGTAAGAGGCAGGTCATGCCTCACAAATCTTACTGAGTTCTTTGAGGAAGTGTCAAGACAGGTCGATGAAGTCGAGCAGGGGATGCAGTGTATGCGGACTTCAGCAAGGCATTTGACAAGGTTCCCCATGGTAGGCTTATTCATAAAGTCAGGAAGTATGGGATATAGGGAGATTTGGCTATCTGGATTCAGAATTGGCTGGCTGACAGAAGGCAAAGAGTGATTGTAGATGGAAAGTATTCTGCCTGGAGGTCAGTGTTGAGTGGGATCCTGCCGGGCTCTGTTCTTTGTAGTTTTTATAAATGACTTGGATGAGGAGGTTGCGGGGTGGGTTAGTAAATTTGCAGATGACACAAAGGTTGGAGCTATCATCGATAGTGTAGAGGCTGCAGCGTGGCATAGACAGGATGCAGAGCTGGGCTGAGAAATGGCAGATGGAATTCAACCTGGATAAATGTGAAGTGATGCAGTTTGGAAGGTCGAACTCGAATGCTAAAATAGGATTAAAGACAGGATTCTTGGCAGTGTGGAGGAAGAGAGGAATCTGGATGTGCAAGTACATAGATCCCTCAAAGTTGCCACCCAAGTGGATAGGGTTGTTAAGAAAGCTTATGGTATTTTGGCTTTCATAAACAGGGGGATCGAGTTTAAGAGCTGTGAGGTTTTGCTGCAGCTCTATACGTCTCTGGTGAGACCACACTTGGAATATTGTGTCCAGTTCTGGTCACCCTACTATAGGAAAGATACAGAGGCTTTGAAGAGGGTACAAAGAAGGTTAACCAGGATGCTGCCTGGACTG
>NW_025160564.1:0-1538 GCF_004010195.1 Chiloscyllium plagiosum
CTCCAATGTTTCAGAGAAAACAGCCACAGCTATTTAGCCTTGCCACACAGCTCCAACCCTGGCAACATCTTTGTAAATCTTTTCTGAACTGTTTCAAGTTTCACAACATCCTTCCTATTGGAGGGATTCCAGAATTGCATGCAATTTTCCAAAGTGGCCTAATCGAAGTCCTGTCCAGCCGCAACCTGACCTCCCAAAACCCTTACTCATACACTGACCAATAAAGGCAAGTACACCAAACACTTTTTCCATTATCCTGTCTACCTGCAAGTCTAATTTCAAGGAACTATGAACCTGCACTCCAAGGTCACTTTGGCAACATTCCCCAGGACCCTGCCTTACCAAAATGCACCATCTCCAATTTATGTTGTAATTTGCAGCAACATAACACCTTGGCACTGCTGTCCAAATGTTAGAATCATTCTGTTGAAATATACTGTTTTATAAACGATGCTCACCAATTTGTTCATAATAAGATCTCACAAACAGCAATGAGATGAATACCAGCTACATTCTTTGACATCTGCCTGCTCTGCCAGAACACATGCATTGAGACATTATAAACTGAGAGGACAGCAACTCTCACAAATATGGATGAGCCAACCAAGTGAGCCATGCTGATGAATAAATTGCTTTGGAGGTATTAATTTGGAGATGATTTCTCAGAGCATTTGTCTAGATTTGAAATGAGGGAAAAAGTAATTGATTTCAGAGCCAAATGCAATTATTATGGACCATTATATTTGAATGTCTTTAAATATTTTGTAATCCAATTCATTCCATCTTTAATCTTTTGTTAACCTCAGTTCCAATTGTATAAAAGTTCCCACATTGCTGTATGTATACCTTTACTAAACTTCTGAATATATTCATAGGAACCTACAAAACAAGGTGAATGTCAATCCAGTTCAGGTTCTAATTTTAATATTAAATGCGCACTGTGTACAATTGAAATGGATTTCTGTCCACCTATGCAGGCAAATAACTGTCTGCAAAATTGATTCATGGTCTGTGATGGATATCAAACATAATCACCTTCGATTTGTGAGGTTTGAGATTCTTTCAACACAGGTCAGTAGTGGCATATAACACTTTACCAACATGATTACCATTGATATCTTTTCAATTGTTTTGATATGGTTTCTCCAAACTTGAATGTCACTTCCATTTCTCGACTTGAGTTTGAAACTGAGGCCTAGATTTTCATTTATGAATCAGGTGCAAAAGGTCAAGAAATTCCAGGTTCTGTTATCCTGAGTCAAAAATGGCCACTTGACCCATGATAAACTCAGCAGACATGGTGATGCCATTGAATGTCAAGGGCTGATGGTTGGATTTTCTTTGGTTGGAAAAGAGGTTGTGAAGATACTTCCAAATTAATGTTTATGAGAGGAGTTAAATTTCGAAGGATTGTGGACTAATTCATTCACTACAAATTTTGGTTTCTGAGATAGTTTGTTTCAAAGGAGTTGTTGATAGGCCACAGTGGAAATTGCAGGGTTTTTTTTTAAACCAAGGCTTCCTAGAAATCACATAAT
>NW_025160565.1:0-1538 GCF_004010195.1 Chiloscyllium plagiosum
ATTGAATGTGTTTCTCTCTGGTTTTCTCCCTGAATATGATGAGGAGCTCTGTGGTGTCAGTGATGCCAGCCATATGCAGTTTCAGAGCCAATGAATGTGTGCACTTTGCGTTATCGTTCAGTTCCCAGGGTACGACGCTCCGTTTTGGACGGGGCGTTTGAGAAGCTTTCACAAATTGGAACTTGTTCAAAAATTGCTGAAGAAACAAAGCAGGTCTGTAGGCGTCTTTTGTAGTGAATGTAGAGTTAATCTTTTGGGTCCAGTGACCCTTTTACGTAGCTCTCAGTTTCTCCAGCAATTTTTGTGTTTTTAGTTCAAGTATCGTTCGCTATTTCTTTAATTGAAAATGTGTGCTGTGCCTATTGGTTTCTGGAGAAACCCAGCAGGTCTGGCAGCATCTGCAGAGACAGAGAAACAGAGAAATAGAGAAACAAGTCCGTGTGACTTGTTCAGAACTGAAAAAGGTTGGAAACTTTGCTTTTTAATCCCTTGCCGGAGTTGGGGGATGCATGACTTGGAAGAGAGGGCATGGCATAAGATAAACGGGCTATTAGCAGTTGTGAACGAGAAGATGATGCAAAATGGGTTTAAATTAAGATGTGAATGGGGGAAAGGGGTTTTCTCTAACTGAGTGTAAGATAAAGAAAACACAACCACACAAGGACACAGAGAGAACAGGAGAGTGAATGTTGGCCATGTGGTATTATATAGATCTAGCAAGAGATAGGTTTTCACTGTATAGATCATCACCTCCTTCACGCTAAGGAATTCAGGTGCTTGACCTCTTATTGGCACTAGTAAGAGTTTCATGCTGCCTTAGTTTTGTAACATAGAGCAAAACTGGCAGTATGAAGTTTCGGCTGTTTTCTTTACCTGTCATCTTCATAATTCTTGCAAATTTGAAGTGCTTATTGTTCAACATTTTATCTCGAAATTTATATCAGATGGAGTGTAGGAGGTTGAGTGGTGACATTCTCGAAGTTTATAATGTCATGGGAGGCATGGATAGGGAGAATAGCCAAGGTCCTTTCTGCAGCATCGGGGAGTTCAAACATAGATGCATAGCTTTAAAGTAAAAGAGGGAAAACTTGAAAGGGACAAAGGGGCAACTTTATTTACACAGAGGGCGATGTAAGTATGGAATGAGCTGCCAGAGGAACAGTCATAGATGCAAGTACAGCTACAATATTTCAAAGACATTTGGACAAACATATGAATGGGAAACGTTTCGAGGCATATGGGCCAAGTGCAAGCAAATGAGACGAGTTTAGTTTAGAAAACCTGGCCAGCATGGACAAATTGGACCAAATGGTCTGTTTGTGCACAATATGACTGTATGAATCTAGAAAGCGAGGAAGATGTATGAAAGGATATGACGTAATAAATTTGCAAGAAATATAAAAGCAAGCATCACGAGCTTTTCCATCTGTATAAAATTAAGCTTAAAAATGTGCTTGTGAGCTGAGGCAGAAGTGCAGTCAGGAAAGTACATTGAGGCCATATGCAGGGTATAACTAGGGAACTGGCCACGGGAACAG
>NW_025160566.1:0-1538 GCF_004010195.1 Chiloscyllium plagiosum
CTTATTTTAAAGGTAATGTAAGGTGCTGTGTTCTAGATCTAATTTAATTGATCAAACTAATTGACATCACGGAAAACACAAATTATTCGAACACTATAGTAAAAGTATAATCAAAGAAAGATGAACGTGGAATAACTTAACTTTATTGGAAAACTTAGCAAAAAATAAAGAATTATTTTACTACGAAAAAGTAACTGGTTCCAATGTGGGAACAGCTCATAAATACAGCCTGGGCACAAAATTCAGAAAAACGAATTGCAGGACACGCAACTCCTGCAACCCAGAAGGGAAAATTCAGAGACAGTAGCAGGCAGCAACTCGTAGTACAGTTTCCAACCCTGTTCAGATCCTGTCTATAACTGCTGAAAACTGCTGACTATTCGCCCTGGTTCTATGAGACCTTAACTGTACTCATTGAGGCTGCTTCTATTGTTCCAACTTTAAGAAAAAACTAAGGCCACACAAACTATTTGCTCTCGTTGCTCTGGAAGATTGCTCGGTACCTGTGCCTGGAGACAACTTTAAAGAGCCCAGGATAAAAATAAAACTTAAATCGACAACAGACGCTTGCACAAACACATATACAGACACTCATATATGAACAAACATGCAAGCACACTGACACGGTATTGTCTTTCAGATAGCGTTAGGTAATCTTTTGATTAATAAGGGAATCATGGGTAATGGGGAGACGTGAGGAGCATGTGGCTGAGAAACAAACCATCCATGATCAAGCAGTAGAGCAGATTCGGTGGAACAAATGTCCTAATTCTGCTGTTCTCGTTTCTTATGATTCTTTGATACCTGGAAATGTCTTTGTGAGTGTGCTGTGCATGCTGACTTTAGTAGTTATTTAACCAAAATATACTCAGTGGTAATGTGGGGCATGCTTGGAAGGCTGAATGGTTTTTGCCTATTCCTAACTATTGTTGTTTCCTGTTCCTCAAAGTTGGTGATGGTCTTTTTGTGAAGTTAACAGATTATGAAAACAAGCGACTTCCATTTAAGACTGAGTTAAGTATCATTATTTCTGCTTGGGGATTTTCTCATTCCCAGGGAAAAGTGAAGACTGGGTTAATGAAGGTATTCAAGGCTGAGCTCAACTGAACTTTGATAGACAACAGAGTCAGTGTTTATTAGGAACAGGCAGGAAAGGGATACTCAGACACAATCACATCAGCTAGGAGCATTCGGAATGTTGCAGCAGGCCTGAGGGGCCAATTGGCCAACTGATGATTCTAGATTCTGTGTTGTTCCCTCAATCCACACCTCGATGTAGTTAAAGGAGAGAAAGACCACATTCAGCTCGTGAGGCAATGAGATAGAGGGAGACCATTCTGCCCCTCTAAGGATTTAGACAGAAATATGGTGATGTTATTCAGCCCTTCAATACACACGACACGGCACAGGACGAGGCCATAAAACTGCCTAAGGTGCTGCACAAGCACAACAGACCCCTTAATATAACAGGAAGTAGTGCATAGAGATTAATATTGGTTTGCAGTTTGGAAAATTGATGCAGATTAATCTCTGAGACA
>NW_025160567.1:0-1538 GCF_004010195.1 Chiloscyllium plagiosum
GGTCTCCCACACAATGGAGGGCCCACCTACTGCTAATAAACTGCCAGCATTGGTGGGAACAGACTCTACATTGACCACCTGAGTAGCCATCCTTTCCCGAATTTGGGATCAATTAAATATTACGTTGGTAGAAATATGAGAGGCACTGAAACTTCTTCCTTACTTTATCACCTTCCACCCTATTCTCCACCTAATGACCTTGCAGCCTGTCCCTGGGGCTGATAGATCCCAATCCCATTCCAATATGCAAGAACATGAAGAGCTGGCAAACTGGTCAACATTGATAAAGCTTAACACAAACAGTCTTGGCCTGACCGTCAAACTCTGAAGTGTAACTTGAGATGGGTTCAATAAAAATGACAAAAGTACCGAAGCAACCACTTCCATCCATCAGAAACAAATTTCTATGATTGGGAACGGGTGGTCCGCTATTTGGAATGGAGAAGTGAAAAGTTAATGTGGAGCAGCAATGTTATATGATGGATGTGTGCACAGTTTGAAGCTGTTTTCTGATTCAGTTTTGCTAATGCTTTGGCAGATACATTCCAATTAGAATCAATTAAATCTGCCAAAAAAGTCCTTAATGCTCACATTTATGAGATGCTTCAACATAGAACCTAGAAAAGTACAGCGCAGAACAGGCCCTTTGACCCAAGACAGTGTGCCGAGGTTTAATCCTAATGTAAAATATAATAACAACCTACACACCCCTCAACTCACTTCTAAACATATGCATATCCAGCAATCGCTTAAGTGTCCCTAATGACTCTGCTTCCACCACCAACTCTGGCAATGCATTCCATGCATTCACAACTCTCTGTGTAAAGAACCTACCTCTAACGTCTACTCTATACCTTTCTCCTAATATCTTAAAACTATGACCCCCTCGTACCAGTCAATCCTGCCCTGGGGAAAATTATCTAGCTATTGACTTTATCTATTCCTCTCATTATTTTGTATATCTCAAGCAGGTCTCCTCTCTTCCTCCTTCTCTCCAGAGAGAAACGTCTGAGCTTTTTCAACCTTTCTTCATAAGGAAAGCCCTCCAGTCCAGGCAGCATCCTGGTAAACCTTCTTTGCACCCTCTCCAAAGCCTCCAAATCTTTCTTATAGCAGGGCGAACAGGACTGGACACAATATTCCAGGTGTGGTCTCACCAGGGACTTGTAGAGCTATAGCAAAACCTCGCTGCTCTCAAACTAGATTCCCCTGTAAATGAAAGCCTAAACACCATATGCTTTCTTAACAACCCTATCCACTTGGGTGGCAATTTTGAGGGATCTATGTACTTGCACACCCAGATCCCTCTGTTCCTCCACACTGCCAAGAATCCTGTCTTTAACCCTATACTCAACATTCGAGTGCGACCTTCCAAACTGGAAAAGTATGCACCGAATGCCAAACAGGAGAAGGTTGTTGGTATGTATCAGAAGAGTTCGGACCAATGACCAGAAAAATGAAACCGGCTTTCAAGCAAGCTTTCGAAGAGAGAATGAGGAGCAGAGGGCATCTAAGGAAGTTTATCAGTAAAGTACAGC
>NW_025160568.1:0-1538 GCF_004010195.1 Chiloscyllium plagiosum
ATATGTGTTCATTTAAATACAGATATTATGAAGACATTAAAAGTTGTATTTTAAAAGTATACCGGAATATGCAAACACATCTACAAATCTAATGGGGCTATTTGTTACGAAAGTATTGACTCTGCAAACGACAGCAGCAATGATGTCGCTACACAAAGAAGGGAATGCAATGGAGTCGTACAGTTGAAACACTGTCCAAAGAGACCTCATTTGGTCCAGTTTGGGGCTGGATAATAGTATTGTGTGATTCAACTCAGAGAGGCAGGAAATGTATCCTTTCTGGGAAGGAACAGCTTGTTGCTCCCTCCCTCTACGTGTTCCTCTTCCCAGCAATGTGTGTGAGCTGGAAACTCCTCAGTCATCTTTGCCACTCATTGAGGATTCCTGTTGAGGATTCACTAAAATAGCCCCACTGCCTGAAGGAAAGGGAATTCAGCAAAATCACCTGTTCCAGGAAGTGATTCCATTGCCAGTACCTTGTGAGAACAGAATAGCTCCATAAGCTGAATGATATTTTGAACACTCACTAATGTTCCCTTTCATCATGAGTTCAATTAATATTTCGGCAAATTTTTTCCAAATTAACGCTCTTCCGAGTTTTTTTTGTTCTGTTGGTCATCAAACGTTTGCATGTGTCAGTACTTTTAGAAAGAGAAACATTGGTGGTCAGATTTGTAATATCCAAACTGTTTGTCATGTGTCTTTCCAAAGTAATTTGAGTATGTTTGGGTGATAAATTTGTTAATTTTAGTTGATTAAAGAATCCTGCCTAATTTGTTCCTAACCCTGACCCAGTCTTCAGCCTATATTGTTGGTCAAATAATCAACCCGTTTGCATTAGCATTTGCAGTGAGCAGTGGAAGCATGGGACGAGGAAAGGGAATAATGACCTGAACTATAGATCAGTAAGCCTGATGTCATTAGTGGGCACGTTGTTGGAGAGGATTGTGGGGGATAGGATTTACTTGCAATTGCAGATGCAACTACGGATTAGTGATAGTCAACATGATGTTTTGCACAAATCATTTCTAACAAAATTAAATGATTTTTTTGAAGAGATGACAAACAAGTTTAATTAAGGCTGTGTGGTAGATGCTGTCCATACAATCTTCAGCAAAGCATTCGACAGGATTCCACACAACAGACAAGTTAGTAAGTTTGGGTCATAAATGGATCCAAGATATGCTCGCCAATCCACTACAAAATTAGAGTGAATGTAGGAGGCAGAGGTTAGTAGACGACTGATTTTCAGACTGGAACCCTGTGACCAATGGTGTAACACAAAGTGCTGAGTCCACTGCTTTTGTCATTTATATAAAGGAAATTGGATGTGAATATTTGCCTGTTTATTATGTTTACAGATCAAATCAAAATTGGAGGTGCAGTGGCCAGCAATTGGAGTACAATGGGACCTTGATCAGGTGGAGTTCAATTTTGATAAATGTGAAGTGCTGTATTTTGGAAAGGTAAAATACGGCAGGACATATACAATTAATGGTGTGGTTCTGGGGAGTGTTGTTGAACAAAAGGGTGCAGGA
>NW_025160569.1:0-1538 GCF_004010195.1 Chiloscyllium plagiosum
TCGTTCCTATGACTTCATCCATTCCTGGCCATTGTCTGAGGCTGAAACAGATGAGTCACAACTATGGTGATCCCTTTGGCCATGAGCTGATTCGGAACCCATATCTTAACCATTCCTATTTGTAATTATTAACATCTCCTGAAGATACTTCACTGACTTATTCTATCTGCGATTTGAAACCTGAGCTATGAAATATAGTCTTAATGATCTCAATAATCTGCTGCTGACACTCCCAAGTTCAAACCTGAAAATCTGAGTCGATATTCCATGGCTCGGTTCTCACCTCACGCCAAAATCCCATCATTTCTTTGAGGATCGATTTATATTGTTGCTGGGTCTGGCAATGCCTTTAATTTAATATTTTGAAGCACATCTTTTCCTCCGTCTGTGGCAGTAACCTCAGTGTCTCTATATTGATTACTCAAACCCTTGCCAGTTGTTCTCATTTAAACTGATTTCCTCCGTGTGTTCTCTCTCAAACAACAATTTTCATATTTATTGCCATCAAAGCACACACACACACACACAAACACATGCAATCTCTTGCCTTACATTGATGCAGTGGAGATACATAGCCATATATTTGTTGGAGCCCATTTACTGTCACTCACTGCATGGGTTGCAAATCTTCCCGTCTAAAGCATTTCTGTAGTGAAGGTATAGTAGCAATATACTGGCAAAGGTTTGCAATGGTCGCCATGCTGGACAGGTAGTCCAGTTTATGGAGTACTCCACAAGTATGGTCTGCACAGCTCTCCATTCTGGCTGGTACCTTGTCCCACCTTATGGTGTCTGGGTTGGTTCTGTGAGGATGATTCAGATTTTGATGTAACCAAGCATTTTAACTGATCTGACAATGTTTTCATTTGATGCTCTCATTTTTGTGATTGGATCCACCATTGTCTCACTTCTCCTGTTATTCTCACTCCCCTGTCTCCTGGTCCATATTTTCACGACATGTTATCAGTTAATTGATTGTTTGTTTTTCTGTATCGTTCCCTGTTGTTTTATTTTTTGGCTTCTGAGTGTATCGAATGCTGGCATTGTGAAGCTCGTAAACAATGAAATAGTGTGTATTGGGCTGTTGTTCACTTCCTGGCGTGTCCCAAATGCTTATCCATGTTGGACAGGGGGTTTCAGTAGCTTTGAGAGACATGCGTGTCCACTGAATGCCTGTGTTTGTCGCTCTCAGCTGACCGTGCAGTCAGTAACACGAGGGAACCCTCGACAATCATTATAAAGGACCAGACATCTAACTTGTAACTGAGGAGCATTTGACTGTCTCCTGTTATTGAAAGGAGAAAGTGAGGTCTGCAGATGCTGGAGGTCAGAGCTGAAAATGTGTTGCTGGAAAAGCGCAGCAGGTCAGGCAGCATCCAGGGAAGAGGAGAATCGACGTTTCGGGCATAAGCCCTTCTTCAGGAATTCCTGAAGACGTCGATTCTCCTGTTCCCTGGATGCTGCCTGACCTGCTGCGTTTTTCCAGCAACACATTTTCAGCTCCTGTTATTGAAACCTTAGTGAATGGGCTGGGGATG
>NW_025160570.1:0-1538 GCF_004010195.1 Chiloscyllium plagiosum
CTCCTGACATCATATATTTTATGCAGCACTATTGTTACTGTAAAAATAAAAAAAGGTTAATTTTTAAGTTTGTTCTTTCTTTCTACCTTCTGCTTAAGATTCTATGATTAGGTGTTTGTCCCGAAGATGGTGCATTGTGTGGTGACATTACACACTTCTCACTGTATTCCTGTACCTATGTACTGAGTACACGTGACAATAAAATCAAAATCAAATTACAGACAAAAGAAAGAAGAGTTGGAATAACTATTGGAAAACTTAACAGGATAATGGGTTATCTATCTCATAAACAGCAACTGCTCCAATAGCATAACATTCCATAAACACATCCTTGGCACAGGCAAATTCAGGAAAATAGATTGTCTCACATGCAATTTTGGACAAGGATTGTAATAGAGTTGTTCAAGATTACATTTACTTTCAGTGTTTTGGAAACAGTTCAATATTTATTTATCCCTTTAAATCTTTCCTATTCATGTCCCTGTCCAAATGTCTCCCAAATGTTGTAATTGCACCTGCCTGGACCACTTTCTCTGGCAGCCCATTCCATACACACACACACCCTCTGCATGAAAATGTTGTCCCTCAGGTCCCTTTTAAATCGTTCCCCTGTCACCTTAAACCTGTGCCATCTGGTTTTGGACTCCCCTGACCTGGGGAAAAGGCCTTGGCTATTCATCTTGTCTCTGGCCCCTCATGATTTTATAAAGCTCTGTACAAGAAGCTGCGTAAAAGATGCTGCATAAGATATTGTTGCACTTTGCCAGTGATGATATATAAGCAGGGCAGAAGATGAAAGCCTGATTACCAGGAAACAGAGAATCAGAATAAATGGTTCAGTTTCAGACTGGTAACTAATGGAGTGTCACAGGGATCAATGCTGTGACCTCAACTATTTACAATCACATTAAACTACTGGGTTGAGCAAATGGGAAGGAAAAGGAACCTGGAGTATAATGTGGGTGTGGCATGAGGTTGTTTGCTTGACAGGAATAACAGAGAGCAGAACATTATTTAAAAGGGCAGAGACGACAGAATTCTGTAGGAGGGGGATCAGCCTGTTCTTGCACAGGAATCTAAAAGAGCAGTATACAGGTACATCAAAGAATTCGGTAGTCAGATGGAATATTGACCTTTAACATTAGGGAGTAATGAATAAAAGGAGGGAGGCCTGACAGCCACACAGTCACTGTTCAGACCACACATTGAATGTTGTGTTCAGTTTTGGCTTCCTTTACTAAAAAGATATACTTGTATTGGAAACAGTTCAGAAAAGTCTCAGTTCTTGGGAGGACACTGGATTAGAAACATTAACTCTCTTACCCCTCCACAGATGCTGCCTGACCTGCTGCGTTTCTCCAGTGATTTCTTTCTTGTGTTTTCCAACATGTTTCTGTATCGAATAGGAAATATTCTGGAGTGAGTTACAGACTGGAATCCAATCAAGGGGTTCTGGGTATTGATCTGACTAGAAAGACACTGGAATTCTGAAGATGTGATTGCAGAGATATTTTTATCTCACTAGTATCCAGGGGAGG
>NW_025160571.1:0-1538 GCF_004010195.1 Chiloscyllium plagiosum
AATGATTTCAGATCTTTGTCAGCCATTAATTCAAATTCAACCAGCAACTCATCCACTCTATGGGAAATTGCTGAGGCTTATGCCAAGAGAATAATTAATCCTTAGGATGTAGCAGAAGGCGGAGCAGGAACGCTGGTTTGAGGCACAGCTGAGTGCAGCCGAGAGGGCATACTGTGATAGACCCTCAGTGGCTAAGCTACAGACGATCACAATGCTTCAGTCTACAGTGAATTCCATGCACACACATGCAGCCAAAAAGAAACTTACTTTTGCAAAACAAAGGCTGTTTGAACATGGTGATAAGCCAGGCAGGTATTTAGTCTATCTTTCCAGGAAAACGAGCGCCCCTCTCAAGCCGTTACCTCAGTTAGGGAAGGTACTGGGATCCTTCCCTTCAATTCCAAAATATTAATGCCTCCTGTCCGAGATTTTTCTCCGAATTATTTTAGACTGAACATTTTGGATTAAGATAGATTGAGATGGAGTCATTTTTCAAGAACCTGGGTTTTCCAGGAGTAACCCCTGAAGAAGTGTTGTCCTTAAAGCACCATTGTCAGCGCAGGAGAGTGTGAAGCAGCTTCAGAATGTAAAGGTGCACGTTCCTGACGGATTTCCGAGTGAAAGTTATAAATAATTTATAAACCTATTGTCAGGGCTGATGTTTAACATGTTACGTCACTCATACAGTCACGAACCGCTCCCTCCACCCTTAAGAGGTGCTGAAGAAATGCTGAAGAAATCAAGATGCTGATGCTGAAGAAATCAAGACCCTGGAAGATTATGCTTCTTACCCTCCAATCTCACTTTTAAATGTTGGTTTCAAAATCCTGTCTGAGATCCGTGCATTAAGGTGGAATCTTTGCTGCCTTCCGTTACCAAAGAGGACCAAACATGCTTTATAAAGGGCCGCAGATATTCCTACAATGTTCAGAATTTACTCAATATGATCCAAGAGTGTCAACAACAATCTTTCCAGATCAACAATTGATCTCTTTAGATGAGGGAAGACATTTGATTGGGTTGAGTGGCCGGATCTCATCTGTACATTAGAACGATTTGGTATATGCAAAGTTTTTATCAAGTTGGTGACGGTCCTTTACCGCAATCTTCTGGCTGCGGTTCTCACTAATGGTGTGCCAACCAATAATATTAATATTTCTCCAGGCAGCCGACAAGGTTGACACCTTTCGCCATTCTTGTTTACGTTGGTGATTGAGCCACTGGCGGAGGCCATCCGTCGGGATGCCAACATATCTGCCCCAGAAGTGGGATAGAAGTCGCGTGAGATTACATTGTATGCAGATGAGGGTCTTATGTTTTTGTCAAATCCTGCAATTTCGGTAGTTCATGTGATACAATGCATTAATTCGTTTGTTGCCTTTCCGGGCGATAAGATTAATGTTACAAAGTTGGAGGCTATGCCTATGGGAAATCTTAGGGAAATACCTCATACCGAGGCCAAATCCTGGTTTCCTTTTAAATGGTCGCGGGGGTGGTTTCCCTATTTCAGTATATTCATTACATCTGCCTTTGAACAT
>NW_025160572.1:0-1538 GCF_004010195.1 Chiloscyllium plagiosum
CGGCAGGTCTGTCAGCATCCAGATGCCTTTTACTTGCTGTAGTTTTTCCAGGCTCCATCATTCCTCTGGCCGCTCATTCCATACGCACACCACCCTATGCTTGAAAAGATGCCCCTTAGGCCTCTTCAAAATATTTCACAACTCACTTTCAACCAATGCCCTCTGGTTTTGGACACTCCTAACCAGGGGGAAAAACCAAACTACTCACCCTATTCATGAACGTTCTGATTTTATAAACCTCTACTGCTATGAAATGTGACTCCAATCAATACGAATGGCTGCGTTTTCAGTCATCCCGGGCCTAAATTCTCAAATTCAATACAGATACCTCTTCTTTCTCCATCAGGTCACAATTCTGAAACCATTTCAATCATTTTGTTCAGATGTATCCTGAGACACTTCTGTGGGCTTTAGACCTAGACATTTGTGCCCGAAGGTCAGGATGCTAGCACCACTCGGCAATACCCATAAAGCTGAAACGTTATTCTCCTGTGTGTTTGTTCATCAGCCTGTTCTGACATGCTGTGACACACCTCTGCAACAGGCAGGACTTGAATTCAGACCTTTTAGTCCAGAGCGAGGAACACTACCACACAAGTTCAGGAACTGGAATCAAATCGAGAGCTCTGGCTCAGAGGCAGGGACACTACGCACTACACGACCATACCAAGATTTTGGGTTATATGTTAATTGTCAGCTTTCAGCTCGGTGTGGATTATTATAATCAGGTTAGCATTACTGAACTACACAAAACACTGATTTGTTAAACAAGTGCAAGACATTTGTTTCAACTGTAGGATGTTGAGTGCACGTGCTATGCCATCAAAATTAACTAATAACATCTTTAATTGCTATTATCTGGAGTCTACAATATTAGGGAAAGAATTCCTGCAGAGACACTCTGCACAATGAAGGGTCTCAAATAGGTATTTATTACTGAACACCAGAGACGGAGAAAGAGCATAATTTCTGGCCTCAAAGCACTGACCAGTATTACCCACCAATAACGTGTGACTGCTCTCTTCCTAAAACCATGAAATGTTACAAGGCAGCGGATTACTGTCCAGTCTCTCCTCCCCACTGACGGTATCTGCAATCAATCCCTCATCCCCCATCCACACAAGGGAACCCAAACTCAGGGTCTTTGTGAAAACCAAGGCCAGAGTGTGCAGGCCTCCTGGAGATGGGGAGGAAATTTTAAAATTAAACGGGGAAGGTGAGGAGGCAGCAATATCACTCACTGGGCTGAGGAGTGGCAGACGGAGTTTATTTTGGATTCATGCGAGGTATTGGATTTGGTAAATCAAACAAGAGCAGGACCTATACAATTAAAAGTAGGGCCTTTGGCAGCGTTGTAGGACCGTGACCGAGGCCGTCAGGTACAATTATTTAAAATTTGCATCTCATATAGATAGTGTGTTCAAAAATATGTTCAGCACACTTGTCTTTACAAGTATCGGAATTGGGATGTCATGTTGAGGTGAGACCTCTTCTGGAATACTGTATCCAGTCTGGTCACCTTGCCCGCTCATTCCATA
>NW_025160573.1:0-1538 GCF_004010195.1 Chiloscyllium plagiosum
CTGTCTCTGTCTCCCTCATTTTTATCTCTCCATAATTTTCACCCTCTTCCCAACACCCCACAGCTGTCTAACCTTCCACGCTTGCTTCAAACTCTCCACAACTTCCCCGTCACTGGGTCCGAGGGAGAGAGAAGGACGAGCGAGTGTGTGTTTCCGATAAAGATGAAAGGAGAGGGAGAGCGAGAGATTCATTGAGACTTCAAGGTCAGGGAGAGAGAGTGGGAGTGTGAGCTAGAGAAAAAGTCGATAGAGCACCGCGCAGGAGACTAACAGGAAGGTGAGCAAAAACTTTTGAAATTCACCCTTCGCATCGGTGCCCGCCATTGCTTATCGAGCTGTCAGGTGTTCGCGAAGGTCGAGCAAGTGGGTGTCTGGAAGGTAAGAAAAATATTCGTAACCACTCCTCTGAGCATCGGACCCAGCCATTGTTGTTCCAGCAGGAAGTATGGGAGCTTCGAGTAGGAGGCTGTCCGAGAGGTCACGAGTTTCCATATTTGGGCAGTTGCTTTAGCTTAAATACTACTCGTGCAGTGTCTTCCAGCAATCCTCCTCTGAACAAAAAACACATCAGTGCATCGGTTAGTGAGGTGATAGATATATTCTTTCGTGTTTCACTTTTTCAGCGGTGTATTGGGAAAATTAGAGCAGGCGATTGGCACACTTGACCTGTGGAGCTTACACAAGGAACTGCTACTTCAGGTTCCTGATAAGAATATACCTATTAGTGGTGAAGGCAGTTGTCAAGAGAGGGAGCCATGATTTATGAAAGAAGTTGAAGCTCTTGTCAAAAAGGAAGAAGGCTTATACGAGGGTGAGGCAAGACGCCTAGGTTAGCGGGCACAAGACTTATAGGTTCGATAGAAAATATCCACAGAAAGTGCTTAGAAGAGCCAGTAGGGTGCACCAGAAGTTGCTGTTGGATATTTTTAAGAAAAACCCAAGTCGTTCCACAGGTAAATCAGTAATAAAAGAATGACTGGATTACATTTAGGGCCAAACAAAGACAGTAGTGACAATTTGTGTGTGGAATCTGAGCACATGGGGAAAGCACTTCATGAATACTTTCGTTTAATTTCCACATTGGAAAACCGCAATGTTTTTGAGAAAGCGGAGATACAGGCTACAAGTTTAACTGAGATTGGGTTTGATAAAGAGGAGATTTTAGTCAGTTGAGAAGATCCGAATTTAGGTAAGATCCCTGGGCCGGATGAGATTAATCCTCAGATTCTCGAGAAAGCCAGGGAGGAGATTGCAGATACTTTGGCTTCGGTCTTTATGTCGTCATTGCCAGCACGAGTAGTGCCAGAAGACTGGAGGATAGGAAACGTTGTTTCTTTGAGTCAGAAGGGAATCAGGACAACGCTTCTCATTATAGGCCATTTAGATATCCTTCGATTGTGGGTAAGTTGTTAGAAGAGATTTGAAGAAATAGGATGTATAATCAGATGGAAAGGAATAAAGTGATTAGGGGTAACCAACACAGTTTTGTGAAGGGTAGGTCGCGCCTCACTTGATTTTTGCGTTCTTCGAGAAGGTGA
>NW_025160574.1:0-1538 GCF_004010195.1 Chiloscyllium plagiosum
TTGGGGCAATGAAACATGCTTCCAACCCAATAATGTCAACCACAAATCTCTGAAAACACAGACACAAAGCTTTGTACTTGTACCAGGCTGTCTCTGAGCCTCCTCTTTTCTTGAGAAAAGCGTTTTGAGCTGCTCAGCCTTTTCTGGTGATTATTACCGCTATGTTCCTGTGAGATTTGTGACTGAACCTTTATTTTCCTGTTCCTTGTGAGTGATGAAAGTAGCAAAAACAGTTCCTGACCTGTGAGGGGTTTCGGTTGGTGTATTTATATTTACAAATCCATTCCCACCCTCACATACAGTGTGAAATTGATGTAAAACTGAAGGGAAGGAGTGAGTGAGCACCCACAGAATCATATGTATCTGAGTTGAATGAACCTGGCATTAGGAAAATGTGTCAACAATCACAACTGCTTAGAATCACAGAATCCAGTGGGTGCAGAAGGAGTCTATTCGGCCCATCGAGTATGCAATGACCTGCTCACCCACCGAACCCCCTTAACCACACATTAACCATGGCTAGCCCAACTCACCTAAATTGCACACTGCGGCCATGTTAGCATAGCCAATCCAGTAACGTTACACATTAGGGGGAGGGTCACAAATTACACCCAAATGCTCGGAATTGTGGATGAAGGCTCACAAAAACTTGACTTTGACTCAAATGCTCTGCTTTTCAAAATAAAATCTGGGGGAAACTGCAACCGGAAAGATTTCTGATTATCTCAGGAGGAAGAGAATTCAAAACTTGCGCCGTTGACCCAGGCGGTGCAGTGAAAGTTCCAGAGGTCTGGGAACCATCAGAAATGTAACAGGTTGTGAGCAAGGTGGGGGTGAGACAAGGACAAAAAGACTGTCTGTCACAGGAGAGATTAAACAGCAAAAATGGTAGTCCCTCAAGGCCACGGGAAATGGAATTAGGGCTGGGAAAGAAACCAGGTGTGCAGCTGTCAAAGAAATACATTTAAAAAACAGATTATAAAAGCATAGAGGGCAGAGTTCACAGTCTGAAATTGTTGCTTTCAATGGTGAATACAAAAAGCTGTAAAGCCTGGGGAGTTCTATTACAGCCAACACATACAAGATGGGCCAAGTGGCCTCGATCTGTGCTGTAACTTGCTGATTGTTTTTCCTGACATTTGTAGTTCAAGTCTCATGACGCTATTAGCTTTTCCAATTGGACTGGAGTTTAATATTCTGGAGAAATGTCAAATAAATCACATTGATTACATTGTGCAGACCTTAGTCCATAACCCTGCATGTTCCAGCATTTCAGTGACATACATGTCCTGCCAGTGGGACAGGATATACAGGGATGGTGACTGTCGTGTCTAGGACACTGTAAGCTATGATGCTGTGTGTATGACTGTGTCAGCTTGTTGCTTGACTAGTCTGCATTCCAGCTCACCCAATAAGATGATAGCAGGGTGAGAAACTACAGTTGGAGCTCATCTGCTCGCTAGTTCCTTTCCTTTCTGCTTTTTTAAAATTTCTTTCTCTCTCTCTCTCCCCTTTGCAGACTCTGACACAAGTGTCTC
>NW_025160575.1:0-1538 GCF_004010195.1 Chiloscyllium plagiosum
GCTACGAGACCTGTTGAGCTTTTCCAGAATTTTATTCTTGGAATGTTTAGCATGCGTAGTTTTTTTAGTTTATATTCAGTTAGATCATGGTTGTTCCAATTTTATCCTCAACTCTGCATTCCTACATATTCCTTGATCAGCTTTCATCCCGTTGTTCATCAAGAATCTCTCTGAATACGCCTTAAAAGTTTAAAGTGTTTGCACCATTGTCTTTTCAAGAAGGGAATTCTAAAGTTTTGAAACCCTCCAAGAGGAAAGAAATGTTTCATTATCTCAACTTTAATTGGTTACTTTTAAATAACGGATCTGTTTTTTTTTGATTATGGACTGTACATATAACAAGTGGATAAGAATGTAAAAGGGATAATTAGGAGGCTCACAAATGACTCGGAATTTGACGGTGTTGATGATAGTGAGGAGGATGGTCTCAGGCTACATCCGGATATTGATTAACTGCAAAATTGTGCAGATGTAATTTAATTCTAATAAGTTTGATAAGCATTTTGAGACTTCTAAAAAGGAAGGATATGCCCAATGTATCGTCGGTCCATAGGGAGTACTGGGAACAAAGGGGTATTAATTTGCAAATTAATAAATCCTTGAAGATGTCAGCACAAATGAAAAGGATGGTGAAGGAGACATACGGAATGCTAACCATCATTAGCCTTTGGAGTATATCAGCAACAAAGTCTCATTACAAATGTTTAAGACATTGCTTCATCCACACATATAATAAAATGTGCAGTACTTGTCACCACACTATCAGAAGGGAATGTGTGCAGAGGAGAGGATATAGAGGAGATTGACTACGATGTTGCCTATGATTAAAAACCGCTGTTATGATGAGTGATGGGACAGGTTGCGTTTGTTTTCCTCGGGGCAGGAGAAGCTGTGGGGGACTCGGATTGATGTCGAGAAAATCTTGAGATTTATGAACAAATCAGGTTGCGAGAATATTCCCACATCGCAGGCATGCCAGAGACTAGAGCGTAATCGTTTCACCTGTCGAATAATTAGCTGAGAAGCGAAATGGGAATTTTTGTTTCATTCACAGGACAGTGGAAATATGGAACATCCTATCTGGGAAGTTGGTTAAGGCAAGTACTCTATTCCATTTGAAGCAAAGGCCGACATTCTATTCGCAGTTTAGTCGCAATCATCGTGACGTGGGTCTGGTGTGATATTTAGGACCAAAGCAGGTCAAGAGCAAGAACAGTGCTGGGTCTGGGCCTACATGTAGCTACAAAGCAGGCCAGTGATACCCACAGTACTTCGGCTTTTGATCACATGTTACATTGGACGGTCAATATGAACCATAGTCCTCTAAGCATGAAGTCACATGTTTGGACTGAGTGGGCTAGTAGTAACCACAGCGCTGTGAGTATCGAGTCATATTGAGAACTGGAGCAGATTATTGGGAATCAAAGTGCTGTGGAGTTGGATTTCCTTGTAGAGATGGAGCAGATCAGTAGTAATCGCAGTTCGGTATGTCTAGACGTCATATTTGCCGATGCAGCAGGTCGGTGATGAGCACAGCA
>NW_025160576.1:0-1538 GCF_004010195.1 Chiloscyllium plagiosum
ATTGGCTTAGATTAGTTCACAGGTCAGTGCAACTTCGAGGGCAAAAGAGCATGTTCTATGCTGTATTGTTCTATTTCTATAAACCTTACATCTTTCCCACTTCAGTAACCACACGCAGTCACTACAACCCTCTTTATCTCTGCACCTCCTTCACCCACTTCATTCTTCTCTATCAACGTAAATTCCTCCAGCCGCTCTACCCCTCCCCACCTCTGTGAACTTCATTCATCATCGATGGTCTTCCTGACCTCTGTCTCCTCCTCCAGTCTCTCCATACCTCTCTATATCGCTGACATCCTCCAACATCTAAATCTATTCTTATCTGCATAACCTCTACCAACACATACATCTTCCAGCCCTCCAGCCCAACTGATCTCTGTAATCTCCTGCAGTATCTTCAGTCCTTCCTATCACTGTGGCTTCCTTCATCACGTATATCCTTCCATATCTCTCGATCCACTCTAACAATAACATACTACCCTCTCGCTATAAACTTCACAAGCTCCTCCATTCCTCCCTGCCTTTGGAAATGCTTACAGCCCCTACAGCTTTCTCTAATTTTGTAAAGTCTTCCAGCACATACATCCGTCCGTATCTCGGTAATCGCTCTGTTTTATTGCAGCTTCCGCACATCTGTAACACCCTATTGAACCTATAGCTCCATATCACTGTAACATTATCTAACCCGAAGCTCCTCCATATCTCTGTGAACTTTTCACAGTATTCATTAACATTCATCTACAATCTTTGAGATGGCGAATACTACATATTCTGAGACCCATGGAGGGATATAATTTCAAATCATCTTAGTCCCAGCTACGTTGGCCCTTATCCTGAGATCCTGTCATCATGTTTTCGATTCCCAGACCCACAGAAATAATTTCTCAGCATCGGCCCTATAAAGCTCTTTCCACTCAGAAGCATTTGCTCCTCAAACAAATCACTTCTCAATTTCCTGAGACTCAAAAATATCGATTAAATCTATTCACAAACGCAGCAAGAGACACTCAGATCCAAAACAGTGAAACATTTGTGTATTCATTGATAGGTATCAGACATTGCTGGGTGGGCCATCATTTATTGCCCATACACTTTTCTTCTGGACAAAGTGATTGTGTGCTGCCCATGCAGCAGGGTCACCCACAATAATGTTAGGGAATGAAAGGCAGGATATTCATCAAGTGACACCCGCGAGACTGAGACATATTTCCCAGTCAAGATGGTCATTGACTTTATGTGCAACTTTCAGGGTTAGTGTTTCCGTCGATCTGTTGTCCTTACTACTTCAGATGATCAAGGCTTGAAAGGTGCTGTCGAATGGACTTTGATAAATGTCTGCAATGTACCTTGTATCTGGAACACACTGCCTCCGTTGAGGGTTGATAGCGGAAATAGTGAATGTTGTGGATGTTGTGGCAATCGAGCTGGACTACACATGTACCCTTTCTTATACAGGGGCAGCATAGCTGTTCTAGATATGGTCGTAGCTACTTTTTGGCAATACAACTTCAATTTGTTATAATCAGTGACTCCATGTA
>NW_025160577.1:0-1538 GCF_004010195.1 Chiloscyllium plagiosum
AGATTGGGGATATCATGATCTGGTAGTAGACAGAGTTGGTGACAGAGAGAGCACGAGACATAAATCAATTCAGGCCAAAAGGGATCTTGAGGTTGTCCACAGTTTTGTTCTCAGATGTTTGTAAGGGAGTGGTCTGCAATTCAGATGAATGGAGACTGCAATTTGAATTGAAGATAATAGTTTCTTTGTCTGACAAATATAGATAAGAGAAATTGCAATGAAGTTCAAAATTGTTTATGGGATTAATGAATGGACAGAGGTAGAGAACACCAACAATAGCGAGAATAGGTTAGTAACACATCCTCCACCCCGCCCAGAATAATAATCAGTACTGCTGATATCCGATATGGTAGAAATTCCCAATAGAGGGAAATGTTGAAAAGGCCCAAGGAAAGCCTCCTCTCCATTGGTGTAATTATCCAGTCCATTATTCTCAGATTCAGATCTGTCCTCTCCACGTCTGTGCAGCTGCTGATCTTTGTTATTGTTGGAGCTGATACAACTGCTCCTACACTGGGATAGCGCACTGAGTGAAGCCCTTCACCAATAGGAGAGGGAAACCCTCCAGTGACACAGGTACAATGCATGGAGACTGATACCAATCACAGTCACTGAGCAAAAAGTTCTAGCTTTCAATACAGCACTTTCAGTTCACAATATAACTGGACTGGACTGGATGCTGACATCACTGGCTATTGGTCACATCTCCCATCACTAATTGCTCTAGTGAAGTCAATTGTGAGGGTGAATGATGGATGCTTTCTTATCCCAGGCTAGATGACTCTGCTCTGTTGTACGTTTGCAATGCTGTAACCATCTTACCCCGAATTTCCACCCCTCCACAAAAAAAAACAATCAGGACTTGTTACTGTGCTGATCTCTTCTCCACAGGAACAAACGCCATTGTCACTGGGCACAGTTGCTCTGCACACAGACAGGAAGTGTGGACCTATCTGAATGTTCCTCCCCCTGCTCGAATAAAGAAACGTTGGACCTTCCATTCATAATATGCTTCAGTAATTAATTTATACAAATTGACAAACATCTTAATGTAGTGTTATTTGCTATAAAGCAATAATTTTTACACTTTTTCCCCTCAGTCCAAAACCAAAAGTGAGCTTATTCTTTAAGACTTGTGAATTAATGAGTCACGTTTGGCTGGGCGATAGGGCGGAATGGGGGCAGTGGCTGTGGAGACTGCATGGGGAGTACAATGATATTCCCCAGTCATTATCACTCTTAACGTCAGATAGAATTAAATATAGTTCACAACAAGGATATTTTATATTTTATGTGCACACCATTTAATCATTGGGAATACAGATTGAGTAGGGTCACCGCACCTGAAGCATAAACGTTGATTTCTCTTCACAGATACTGCCAGAGCTGCTGAACTTTCCCTCCAAAGTCTGTTTTTGTTTGAGATTGATCATATTGTTCATATCTTGCAGGATGCTTACAATTAAAAACAGATACTAATAACAAAATGTGCAGGGCTACAGGTTCAATACAGGAGAATAATAGTAGAGATATCGCTC
>NW_025160578.1:0-1538 GCF_004010195.1 Chiloscyllium plagiosum
AGTGCCACACTTTTTGACTCTGATCTCCAGCATTTGCCGTCCTCATTTTTCTCCTGTACATTACCAGGGTATGGAATAAGGATGAAGTGAGATTTGAGATAGGGCAGAAAGCCTGAATGTACAATTATTCTGGATATTGTCAGCAACTGTGGTTATATTATCACCCCTCATAGCTCGTCCAAAGATTTTTCATTTCTTCGTTCATGGGATGGGGGCATTACTGGTTGGGTAAGCATTTATTGCTTATCTTTAGTTATCCTTAAGAAGGTAATAATGAGCTGCCTTCTTGAACCACTACAATTTGTGTGCTATAAATAAGCCCATTATGGAGAGAATTCCAGGACTTAGACCCAGCAAAGGAATGATGTTATGATCCCAAATCAGAATGATGAATAACTTGGAAGGAACATGTACCTGGTGGTAATCCCATGTATCTGCTGCCCTCATGCTTCCATATGGTAATGATAGTGAGTTTGGAAGGTGCTGTTTAAGAACACCAGGTGAATTTCTGCAATGCATTTTGTATGTGGTATGCATTGTTGCACTGAATATTGGTGATGGAGAAATGAATATCTTATTAATACATTTAAGGTGGTGCTGAACAATGAATTGAGGGAGAAACTTACAATAATAGGAGGAAGCTGCTAAAGCACTAAAAATGCCAGGGCAGAGTAAATGTGGGTAAATGGGATGAGTGTAGTCTGGTATTTGTTGGTTGGTATAGACATGGTAGGCCGAAGAGCCTGTTTCTATGTTGTATAACTCTATGACTCTCTGTGAATCTGTGAGGCAGTATTGGAGAGTAAACACAGCATGGACTTGTTGGACTGACTATCCTATTTCAGAAAAACCCATTTACTGTATTCCAGGATGTGGCTGAGAGTTATTGACTGAAATTGAACTTTTGCTTTGAAGTGAATGATCAGCCTAGAACATAGAACATTACAGCACTGTACAGGCCATTCAGCCCTTGATGTTGCTTCGCTCTGTGAAACCAATCTGAAGGCCATCTAACCTACACTATTCCATTCTCATCCATATTGAAACTTTATTGCTGGAACAGCACAGCAGGTCAGGCAGCATCCAGGGAACAGGAGATTCGACGTTTCGGGCACAGGCCCTTCTTCAGGAATGAGCAGAGAGTGTTCAGCAGGAGAAGATAAAAGGTAGGGAGGAGGGACTTGGAGGAGGGGCGTTGGAAATGTGATAGGTGGAAAGAGGTCAAGGTGAGGGTGATAGGTCGGAGTAGGATGGAGGCGGAGAGCTTTCTTGCAGCTAAGATGACTGGCCTCCAATATCCACAACCATCTCTCTTTGTGCTGGCCAACCAGCTGAGAGCTTTCTACTGATTCCCATTGACTCCAGTTTTGACTCCAGATGTAGCATTTGTGGCTAAAAGGCTCAAGGTATATGGAGAGGATAGGATTAGGGTATTGAGCTTCATGATCAGCCATGATCATGATGAATGGCAAAGCAGGCTCAAGGGATCAAATGTTCACCTCTTACTCTTATCTTCTATGTTTCTTGATAAAGACTGG
>NW_025160579.1:0-1538 GCF_004010195.1 Chiloscyllium plagiosum
TGTTGCCAGGGTTGGAGGATTTGAGCTATCAGGAAAGGCTGAACAGGCTGGGGCTGTTTTCCCTGGAGCGTCGGAGGCTGAGGGGTGACCTTTTTTTTTTAGGTCAATTATTTTACATTACAGTGTGGAAACAGGCCCTTCGGCCCAACAAGTCCACACCGACCCGCCGAAGCGAAACCCACCCATACTCCTACATTTACCCCTTACCTAACACTACGGGCAATTTAGCATGGTCAATTCACCCGACCCTGCACATCTTTGGACTGTGGGAGGAAACCGGAGCACCCGGAGGAAACCCACGCAGACACGGGGAGAACGTGCAAACTCCACACAGTCAGTCGCCTGAGGCGGGAATTGAACCCGGGTCTCTAGCGCTGTGAGGCAGCAGTGCTAACCACTGTGCCACCTTACAGAGGTTTACAAAATTATGAGGGGCATGGATAGAATAAATAGGCAAAGTCTTTTCCCTGGTGTGGGGGAGTCCAGAACTAGAGGGCATAGGGTTAGTGTGAGAGGGAAAAGATATAAAAGAGACCTAAGGGGCAATTCTTTCATGCAGAGGGTGGTACGTGTATGGAATGAGCTGCCAGAGGATGTGGTGGAGGCTGGTGCAATTGCAACATTTAAGAGGCATTTGGATGGATATATGAATAGGAAGGGTTTGGAGGGATATGGGCCAGGTGCTGACAGGTGGGACTAGATTGGGTTGGGATATCTGGTCGGCATGGACGGGTTGAACCGAAGGGCCTGTTTCCATGCTGTACATCTCTATGACTCTATGACTCTACTCCCACCTCTACTGCCAACCATAATGCTCACTTCTCTGTATAAGCTTAAAGCTTTTTTTTACTTTAACAGATTCTTTCTAATCAACCTGTTCATGTTATTATACATCTCTGGAGCAAGTGGGACTTGGATCTGGGTATCCTAGCTCAGAGGTAGGAATACATTCACTATCAAAAAGTGTGGCATTAGAAAAGCACAGCAGGTCAGGCAGCATCTGAGGAGTCATAAGATCTCTTTATTCTATTTCTTTTATGCTGGCTCCCATCGCACTGCAAATTCCCTTGATTGAACAATCCATGGGGACTTCATTCTAATCCAATTGAGGTATAACCTAGCCTTTTTAAATAAGTTTCACTCGCTACAGAACTGGTCCCAAAGTCCCAGAGCCTAAAGCGCTCTTTCCTGCACTGTGTCTCAAATGATCCTTCAGCTTCCCTGTCTCTCTAACTTTACCCTTGCTATTCCATTGTTCTGGCCGTAATTAGTAATTTATTAGCATTAAATTCCTATTTATTAACGTCATCCCAAGCTCCTGAAAATCTGAAGACAGGATCCCAATACCTGTCCTTTTTCAGTTGATGGCACCAACATATATACAACATCTGGTCCCTTCCCCTTGACAGAATCTACTACACCTTATCCTGACTGCCCTAGCAGGTAGAGTAATTACTGCATATTCCAGTCCATCTGAACTTAAACAATATGGCATTAAAAATCGGGCTTTGACAACCACTAGACTTCTGAAGAAATTA
>NW_025160580.1:0-1538 GCF_004010195.1 Chiloscyllium plagiosum
AATGTACAATGTTCAGTGTGCAATGTTCAATGTGCAACGTTCAGTGTGCAATTTTCAATGTGCAATGTTCAGTGTACAATGTTCAGTGTGCAATGTTCAATGTACAATGTTCAGTGTGCAATGTTCAATGTACAATGTTCAGTGTGCAATGTTCAGTGTGCAATGTTCAGTGTACAATGTTCAGTGTGCAATGTTCAGTGTACAATGTTCAGTGTACAATGTTCAGTGTGCAATGTTCAATGTACAATGTTCCGTGTACAATGTTCAGTGTACAATGTTCAGTGTGCAATGTTCAATGTACAATGTTCAGTGTGCAATGTTCAGTGTACAATGTTCAGTGTGTAATGTTCAATGTACAATGTTCAGTGTGTAATGTTCAGTGTGCAATGTTCAGTGTGCAATGTTCAGTGTGTAATGTTCATTGTTTATTATTCAGTGTGCAATGTTCAGTGTGCAATGTTCAGTGTTCAATGTTCAATGTACAATGTTCAGTGTGCAATGTTCAGTGTACAATGTTCAGTGTGTAATGTTCAATGTACAGTGTTCAGTGTGTAATGTTCAGTGTGCAATGTTCAGTGTGCAATGTTCAGTGTGTAATGTTCAGTGTGTAATGTTCATTATTTATTATTCAGTGTGCAATGTTCAGTGTTCATTGTTCAGTGTGCAATGTTCAGTGTGCAATGTTCAGTGTGCAATGTTCAGTGTACAATGTTCAGTGTGTAATGATCAGTGTGCAATGTTCAGTGTGCAATGTTCAGTGTACAATGTTCAGTGTGTGATGTTCAGTATGCAATGTTCAGTGTACAATGTTCAGTGTGCAATGTTCAGTGTACAATGTTCAGTGTGTAATGTTCAATGTGCAATGTTCAGTGTGCAATGTTCAGTGTACTATGTTCAGTGTGTAATGTTCAATGTACAATGTTCAGTGTCTAATGTTCGGTGTGTAATGTTCAGTGTGCAATGTTCATTGTACAATGTTCAGTGTGTAATGTTCAGTGTACAATATTCAGTGTGCAATGTTCAGTGTGCAATGTTCAGTGTGTAATGTTCTATGTGTAATGTTCATTGTTCATTATTCAGTGTGCAATGTTCAGTGTTCATTGTTCAGTGTGCAATGTTCAGTGTGCAATGTTCAATATACAATGTACAGTGTGCAATGTTCAATGTACAATGTTCAGTGTGCAATGTTCATTGTGCAATGTTCAGTGTACAATGTTCAGTGTGCAATGTTCAGTGTCCAATGTTTAGTGTGCAATGTTCAATGTACAATGTTCAGTGTTCAATGTTCAGTGTACAATGTTCAGTGTGTAATGTTCATCGTGCAATGTTCAGTGTGCATTGTTTAGTGTGCAATGTTCAATGTACAATGTTCAGTGTTCAATGTTCAGTGTACAATGTTCAGTGTGTAATGTTCAGTGTGTAATGTTCAGTGTGTAATGTTCATTGTGCATTGTTTAGTGTGCAATGTTCAGTGTACAATGTTCAATGTACAATGTTCAGTGTGCAATGTTCAGTGTGTAATGTTCAGTGTGTAATGT
>NW_025160581.1:0-1538 GCF_004010195.1 Chiloscyllium plagiosum
CAGAGGTGGCATATGGAGGTTATTGTGGAAAAGAGTGAGGTGATTTACTTTGTAATGAACAACAAGAATAAAATGTTCTGGGCTAATTGTAATATTCTTGGAAGTTTAGATGAACAGAGCGATCTTGGCGTCTATGTACATAAAACTCTGAAGGTTAACACACACGTTGATGGATTTGTTTGCAATGAGCACAGTGTGTTAGTTTTTATTGGGAGAGGGATTGAGTTTCAGGGCCAAACGATCCCTTTGCAGCTCCAGAAATTTGTCTGGTATGGCCAAACTTATCGAGTTCTGGTCGCCACATTATAGGACGGATGTGAAAGCATTGGAAAGTTTGTACACGAGATTTCCTCGGATGTTGCCTTCTGTGAAGGGAAGGTCTTACGAGGAAAGGCTGAGGGAGTTGAGGCTGTTTTTGATAGAGATAAGAAGTTTGAGAAGTGATTTAATAGAGACGTAAAAGATGATCAGAGTTTGCCGTAAGGTGGACAGTGAAGGCATTTTCTTCAAATGGTGATGGTTGGCACAAGGGCTAATCGATGTAATTTGAAGGTGATAGATGCCGAGGTAGCTGCCGTTCTCAGAGAGTAGTAAGAGCGCAGAACGCCTTGTCTTCAACAGTCGTAGACTCACCAACCTTCAGGGCAATTAAATGATCATTGGATAAACTTACGGCTTATAATGTCAAAATGCTGGTCAGATGGACTTCAGATTGGTCTTACAGGTCGGTGCAACATTAGTGCCAAAAGCACTTTGTTGCAATGTAATATTCCGAGTTTAAACTGTTCTTCAGCTTGAAGTTGCAATCAACTCTGGTCAGTATCAGTAAAACAAACACCTGGCGAGAATGCAATGCACAACTTTGGCAGTTCATGTGCTGCCATTCTGTCATGCAAGTACAGCAAGCTAACTAACTGCACCACTGGATCTGCCATCTAATGGTGACGAACGGCTCCTGATCTTACCACTGGGCCCCTCAACCCAATTACTTATTTTTTTCTGTGTATCTGAAATGAAACGCAGTGCAGAGGTGGTTATACTGATAATGGATCATCGATTGTGAAGCATCAGCTCCAGGAAAATGGCAGAGATAAATGTGGTGAAAATCGGTTTTATTGAATACTGCATACATTTTCCATGGCTTCCTGCGTTGGTCACAGGCAATGTTTTGTGGCCATTGTACTGGGATTTTCCTTCTATCGGCTTCAATTCGTCAGACAATTCGATTCACTGATATTTCACCAACTTCCTTTGGCATGTTCATCTGAGACATCGACCCACACTGCACACAATATCAACAATGTTCAGCATACTACGTGCACGAGCATGTGGCATGGTTTTTATGCACAGTGAAGATGGAATAACATTCTGCAAGGGCAAATTAAACTCAGTTTAATTCGTAAAGTCGCAAGAATCCAGAGTTAGATTCAAAATGTCAGAAATTCACGTTCATTATCTTGGCCAGAATTCCAGCCCAGAAAAGGGGAAATCTGCCCCTCAATCCTCAGCATCCATGCAATTGCTTGCTCCATGTGTCC
>NW_025160582.1:0-1538 GCF_004010195.1 Chiloscyllium plagiosum
GAAGAGCAGACTGATCCCATTCTGTCTACGGCAATCACCCAATGAATGAACACTAACCCCACTCTACCAATGTAACTCGCCAGGGAAGAGCAGACGGAAGCCAGACTGTCAACATAAATTATCGAGGGAAGAGAATACTGACCCCCCTCTATCTGTTTCACTCAGGCAGGGAAGAGCAGACTGTCACCATTCTGTGAAAGAAATTCGCCCAAGGAAGGGCAGACTGACACTACTGTATCTGCGTGACTGACACAGGTAAGAGCAAGTAACCAAACTCTGTCAATGTATCTCCCTCAGGGAAGAAGACCCTGATCACTCTCTGTCCATGTAGCTCACCCAGGAAACAGCAGACTAACCCCACTCTGTCTATTTAAGTTCACAAAAATCCATTGAAGTACGTCCTATCCAGACACTCCTATGACAGAGATATCACTGTCTATGTAACCGCGTGCGTTCAATGGCGATTCCAAATAACCTGCAAATGTTGAGAATGTGGCAGCAAACCAGAGCAACCGCACAGAAATTGGGCGAATGTGCAAACTTCCATCAGGGTGTCACCTAAGCTTGGAATGGAAACCAAACCCGACAGCAGTCGTGATTATAAAATGGCAGAACAGAAACCTAGCAAAAAGAATTGCGTCTGTGTGTTGCAACGATTCTGAGTATTAATTAAGCCCCCCTTACTGTAGTTAATTTCCATTTTCATCACTGCCAACCTTCTTCAAAGCAAAGCACGCACTTGCTTTTTTCAGACTTCCTATATCCCGCTTTCATCCCGCTTTTTACCTCATCATATTTCTGACTTCACAAACTACGTCATAATAGGTTGACAACTGCAGAATGAGCTTTGTTCCGTTCTCCACTGATGTTGATGGTAGTAATACGGCATATTCGAGTAGGACTTGAGGCATTTGCGGGTGGTGTTTTCGCGGCATTTTGGCTTCTTTTTTTTAATTTTCGGTCTACTATTTCGAGTTCATTGCGCAGACTTCTGAAGAAGACTTTTTGGAGTCGAAATGGTAACTGTGTTTTCTCTCGCAAGGCAGACGTAGCTTTATTTCTGTTCTCTTATAAATTGATCTTCTTCTGATCTTTGCAAGTGAAATAGGGTGCATTACTATTGCTCGGTGATCCACTTGCGAACAGATGTCACCACGCCCTATTCCTACATCGGGCCTGAACGGTCCATTGGCAGAGTCTGCAGACAGGAAATGTCTAAATGCCTAGTCCTTTGTTCAGTTTGATTTGACACCAATGGTAGTGCTGTTTTGGTGCAGAAATGTGTCAACATCTCTGACGTTAGAGTCAAAATTTAAGTCACATCTAATCCATGGAGTGTCTTCTCATATCGGAACATGCTGACATGATAACATCTAGCTCTGATAGCAAAGGTTTTTTCATTAAACAGGGAGAATGTTGAACTAAGCAATTCAGGCAGCCAAGATGAATAATTGGCATTTGGTTCTTCAAGCTGAGCTCTCCACACTAACTGCTCCAACGAAGGACGTGGATAAGATCCCCATCGATTATTTTGGTCA
>NW_025160583.1:0-1538 GCF_004010195.1 Chiloscyllium plagiosum
CTCATCTCCTGAAACACCAGCGAGTCCACACAGGGGTGAGACCATTCACCTGCTCTCAGTGTGGGAAAGGATTCACTCACTCAACCCACCTGCTGGAACATCACCGTGTTCACACTGGGGAGAGGCCATTTATTTGCACTGAGTGTGGGAAGGGGTTCACTCACTTATCCAACCTGATAAAACATAAACGAGTTCACACTGGAGAGAGGCCATTCATCTGCTCTGTGTGTGGAAAAGGATTCACTCAGTTATCCAGTTTACTGTCACACCAGCGAGTCCACACAGGGGAGAGGCCATTTACCTGCTGTGAGTGTGGGAGAGGATTTACGGTCTCATCTGAGCTACTGAGACACCAGCATGTTCACAATGAAGAGAGATCTTTTAGGTGCCCAGGCTGTGGGAAGTGCTATAAAAGTTCTGGGGACTTGATGTTCCATCAACGTGTTCACACTGATGAAAGACCATTTAGATGCTCTCACTGTAGGTCTGGGTTCAAAAGATCATCTCAACTCACAATTCACCAGCGAGTTCACACTGGAGAGAGGCCATTTCCTTGTTCCCATTGTGACAAGAGATCCCCTCAGTTACCCATTTGTGAAACATCAGCGAGTTGAAAAGTGACTACAGACTTTGGATTTTGTTGTTCAGTCAGACACTGGAGTGGTTAATGATTGATCAGGAGGTGGTATAGAATGTTTTCTATTGTTAAAGTTAATTATCAACTGAAACTGTAGAAGATGCATCCAAGATGCATCAGGGATGTGAGAGTAGAAATTGCAGAGTCTGTTATCAATTTTGACACTTTGTAATGATACTAGAAAATTGAGAATCTATAAACATTACACTGGCATTAGGTGAGTTTCATTCATTTTGAAACTTGGAAACATTAATTTGGGTTAAACAAATTCTTACATGGAGAGAACAGCTGGCTAATTAAGAAAAGACAGCATAACCTTAAGGAAATATTGTCTCATTACTTTCTTGGTGTTATCAAAGCGGTAACAGTGAAGATGGATCTCCCATGTGCTGTTGATGTAGTGTACCGAACTTTCAAAGGAAATTGACAGTGATTCACAACAGACTTGTGAGCAAAATTAGAACTCGTGGAATAAAATAGATAGTAACAGCAATGATGTAGATTTGACTAATTGACAGGATGCAGAGCATTGTAATGAATCAATATTTTAAAGACAGGAGGAAATATTTGTCATGGAGTGGCCAAGTGGTCAATTTTGGGTAATTTGCTTTTCCTAATATTTATTGTTATAAGTTGGTTAAAAATAAGTTTTTGCACGTATGTACATGTATATTTAGTGACTGTGAACAGTCCAATAAGAATGGCAGATATAATCATGTTATTGGAATTAACAGTAATTTGTCAGATGCTTCCTCTGAAGTCAGTCAGCCAGGGAATCAACACTTCGTGGACCGCTTGTTGAGGCTGGACTGTGAAACTGTTGTGCAACAAGCTTACAAAGACAGATTGTGAAACTGTTGTGCAACAAGCTTACAAAGACAGATTGTCTGAGAATTGCACC
>NW_025160584.1:0-1538 GCF_004010195.1 Chiloscyllium plagiosum
GGATACATGTTTCATATGCACTAAGTAATGCGCAACATGAACAATGCAGACGAAAAGAAATGTTTCCTCTTGACCGATCACCTGGGCGTAGACTGAACTTAAGAGTCAAGCGATTGCATCTGACGAAAGCATGTACAACGACCTTGAGGGCTGTCATTCTACACATACGTGGTATTCATGTAGTTGTCCATGGTGGGCTCGCAGGTCCATTTTTTTCGCTTCCTTCGCTGTGACCCGGCTTTGATTCTCAGTCCGGGAGTTGGGGTTTGTTTCGATTCTGACAGCGACATCAGCAAAAGCAGACCACCTGCAGAGGGAGTGCTTTTAGTTCCTCGGATCAATTAATGACGTCGAGAAATGAGAGGCGATGTCCCAGCCTCTTAAAGAAGGGGAGCGGTACCTCGGCAATCTATGCTCATTCAGACAGTTCACTCTCCATTCTCCTCTGTTTCTGATTCCTAAAGGTTTTCCCAAGATTGCCAAAGCTGTGATTTGACTCTGTGTCTTGTTTCCTTTACAATCGCAGGTGCCACAGTGAATCTCGGAAAGTTGACAGGTGTAAAGGGCAACGTGAGTGAAGAATTGAGCATCCCCTCCAGTGATGACTCTGGGATATTGATTCTGACGTTCGCAGGGACATTTAGTGAAGGGACTCTTGTCCCTGCAGTTCAAGGTGTAAACCTCATTTCGGCTTGAGATTTCAGTCAGTTTTAAGTGCAATAAGTCAGCGCTGCCCGCAAGCCAGGTTGGAATCAAAGCTCCTCACAGCAGATCTGTAGTTAGGCATGTTATCCATTGTGCCACTGGCCCGTTGTATGTGCTACATTGTGCGGTAAATTAACTTGTATGTGAATTTGAAGCCTGCCATTCTTGCTCTTGAACCAAGTCGAAACCTTAACTACAATCTCTGGACCATAACCAAGCGCATTAACCATTGTGACACTGCGCTTGCGCGTGCTTGAGGTTAGTATTCTGCAGAGTTGTGATCTAAACACGGACATGTCCAAACGTACTCATGTTCACAAGTTGAATAACCAGGAAAAATAACCACCATTACCGCTTCATTCCAATGATCCACTGTTTGAGCAGCGGGAGGTTTTGTAACGAAAAGACATTTATCCTCATGAAGCTTCCATTCACTTTGTGTCTACTCAGCCATTCAATGGGATCACCACTCATCTGATGAATTTCAAAATCACTTAACTGATTTTGCTCCATCACTTTTGATAAGCTAATGCCTAATCACAACATCGTATTCAAGCTAATTTTCGAAGTCTGCGAGTATTTTTACGATCTGTACGAGTTTACAAGAAATTGAATAAAATGAAATGACCAAAAAAATTCCCATTCTGCCCAGAACAGAGTTAGCCATATGAGATAGCTAAGAGAGCGAAAACATTACCTCCGTTTCTCTCAATGCAGATGTCAATAGAAGCTGCTCCAGATACAGTTGGAACTTCCAGCTTGATATCCCGATGCTCCCTGCTTCGTGTCAATGGAAGCTACTGCAGTTGAGGTTGGAGCTCCCAGCCTGATGC
>NW_025160585.1:0-1538 GCF_004010195.1 Chiloscyllium plagiosum
AAGGTTAACTTCATGTATCTCTCCAAAGGTGTTACCAGGTTTGCTGAATTTCTCCAGCACTTTCTGATTTCATTTCGGATTTTGAGTGTCTGCAACATTGTGCTTTTATGTGGCTGCTTGGTCATGCTGGGATCCCATTTCATGAGGGATCTTGGAGATATTTCCATCCAGGCAAGTTTGGAGTATTCCATCACACTCCTGACGTGTGCCTTGGAGATGGTGGAGAGGCTTTTGGAGCCATGAGGTACATCCCTCACTGCAGTGTTCCTGCCCCTGAGCTGCTCTTGTAGCCACAGTACTTACATTGTAAACCCATTTCAGTTTCAGCTTAATGGGAACTCCCAGCTTGTTGATTGTGGGGGATTCAGCAACAGCAAAGCCTTGAATGTCACACGGTGTTGTCGATGTGATCTCTTCTTGGAGGTGATAATTGTTGCACATTTGTGTGGCACGGATGTTAATTGTCATTTGTCAGCCTAGGCCTGGAACATGAAACATAGAACATAGATCATTACAGTGCAGTACAGGCCCTTCGGCCCTCGATGTTGTGCCGAGCTGTGAATCCAATCTCAAGCCCATTGAACCTGCAGTATTCCATTATCATCCATATGTTTATCCAATTACATTAACGTTGGCAAGTCTACTACTGTTGCAGGCAGGGCGTTCCATGTCCTTACTATTCTCTGAGTGAGGAAACTACCTCTGACATCGTCCTTTATCTATCACCCCTCAATTTAAAGCTCTGTCCCCTCGTGCTAGCCATCTCCATCCAGGGAAAAAGGCTCTCACTGTCCTCTCGATTTAATCCTTTGATCATGTTGTGTGTCTCTTTTAAGTCACCTCTTAACCCTCTCTCCAACAAAAACAGCCTCAAGTCCCTGAACCTTTCCTCATAAGACCAGCTCCATACCAGGCAACATCCTGGAAATCTCGTCTGCATTTTTCCAATGCTTCCATATCCTTCCCATGATACGGCGACTGGAACTGTACGCAATACTTCAAGTGCAGCCTCACCAGAGTTTTATAAAGCTGCAACATGGCTGCATGGCTCCGAATCTCAATCCCTCTCCCAATAAAAGCTAAGGCACTGTCCACCTTCTTAACAACCCTGTTAGCCTAGGTGGCAACTTTCAGGGATCTAGGCACATGGACACAGAGATCTCTCTGCTCATCCACACTACCAAGAATCTTCCCATTAATCCAGTACTCTGTGTTCCTGTTGTTCCTTCCAAAGTGAATCACCTCACACTTTTCCGTATTAAACTCCATTTGCTACCTCTCAGCGAACACTTTACCGACAATCAAACTAAGGCTCACTGGTCTATAATTACCAGGGTTGTCTCTACTCCCCTTCTTGAACAAGGGGACATTTACTATCCTCCAGCCTCTGGCACTATTCCGATAGACAATGACAAAATAAAGATCAAAGCCAAAGGCACTGCAATCTCCTCCCTGGCTTTCCAGAGAGTCCTAGGATAAATCCCATCTGGCCCAGGGGACATAACTATTTTCACACTTTCCAGAATTGCTAATAGTTT
>NW_025160586.1:0-1539 GCF_004010195.1 Chiloscyllium plagiosum
TGCAGTGAGGTCCTGCAATGAGGTAGATTCAGAGCAGTTTTGTGATGATGGCATAGCCCCGCTCGACACCGGTTCAGAGGCAGATTGGGTCAGTGTTGAAACTATTTGTCATTCAGGCTGACTTACACATTGTTCTGGACCAGGTGAGGGATGGTGACAAATTTCATAATGCAACTAATGGGCAGAAGAATGTTCCACATATGCTTCCTGTTTGATGCTGTCAAAGGCCTTTAAAAGGTCTCAGAGCGCCCTATATAACAGTAAAAATCATGTCTTTGGGCCCATCTGGGGCTGAAACACACACAGCAATTCTGGGATGGGTTCATCAGGCACAGGCAGGAGACAGTTCACAAGGACCTTGGCAATATGTTTTCCAATGGTTGACATCAGGGAGATTTTGCTGTCGTTAGCACAGTCTGACCCGTTCTCTTTTTATGGAAACACTCGCATCTGTGGCATCTGGGAGCTCTCCAGGGATACTCTCCTCCTTCCAGATAATGCAGACAAGGGCATGCAGGTGCATTTGCAGCTCAGTGCCTCTCCACTTCAATGCCTCAGGGAGAATACCAATTGCACCAGCAGCTGGAGGACAGCTTTCTCTGTTTTGCCCAAGATTGGGGATTACTGAGATCCTTGCACATGGGATACAGTTCAAGATTTTACACGTGCACAGTATATGACACAGTATATGGACCTGTTGTGCCAAAAGGCCTGTTTTCACACTGCAGAGGTTCTGTAACCCCTGGGATTCTCTGTTTGACAACACTTCATGGGCCTTACCATTAACTGTGAAGGTATTGCCCTGATCCTCTTACCAAAATGCAGCATTTTGTATTTAACAAAAATAAAGTCCACCTGCCACTCCTCACAAACCATGCATCTGAGCTTCTCATCAAAATTCTAGACATTAATAACAAGCAGCACTGGACCAGCACTGATTCCTGTATTAGTCATGTGCATCCAGTCTGAAAAAAAACTCTCACTGCTTGCAACAGACTCTCTCAGTACAGGCACAGAACCGTGACATACATTCTGCACTTTCAAAACAGAAACTAAAGACTGCTTTCACTTTGTTACATAAAAAAACACACGATTACTCTGGGGAAAGACAGAACAAATAAATAATCAAAAATTGGCTCTCCCTGGACTCTTCTCCCATAAACCACTCAAGGGCAGGTGTTACAGGGGCCAACATGGAACACAGAAAAGTACAGCATAGAACAGGCCCTTCAGCCCACAATGTTGTGCTGAGGATTCATCCTAATATAAAATAACCTATTCTATGCAACCCTCAATTCACTGCAGTCCACGTGCACAAAAACAGAAAAAGAAACTCAAGTAAATCAAAGAAACCAAACAATATATGAACAGCTCTGATGAGGAGTCATCTCGGCTCTATATCCTAACTTGCTCTCTCTCATGGATGCTGTCTGACCTGCAGTAATCTCCAGCATTTCGTTTTTTCAACAAAACAAACAAACCCTCCCCATTCTGTTGCTATTGAATACTCCTGGGAAAAGAACAACAATGGTTTGCAAT
>NW_025160587.1:0-1539 GCF_004010195.1 Chiloscyllium plagiosum
TGTGCCAGGCCATAACCCCTGGATTAATCTGGCATATCCCACACTCTCAGGCACTCTATTCCAGACCCTAACACCTGGATTAATCCAGCCAATCCCACACACTCAGGCACTGTTTTACAGACCCTTAACCCTAGATTATTTCAGCCTATCCCACGCACTCAGACACTGTGTTCCAGACCCAAACCCCTGGATTAATCCGGACTATCCCACACTCTCAGACACTGTGTTCCAAACCCTAAACCCTGGATGAATACGGCCTAAATCATATTCTCAGAGACTGTGTTCCAGACACTAACCCCTGGATTAATCCAGCCTAACCCACATTCTCAGACACTGTGTTCCAGACCCTAACCCCCGGATTAGTCCGGCCTATCCCACACACTCAGGCACTTTATTCCAGGCCCTAACACCTGGATTAATCCGGCCAAACCCACACGCTCAGGCACTGTGTTTCAGACCCTAAGCCTTCGTTTAATCCAGCCAAACACACACCCTCAGACACAGTGTTCCAGAAACTAACCCCTGCGTTAATCCGGCCTATCCCACACTCTCAGGCAGTGTGTTCCAAAACCTAACCCGTGGATTAATCCGGCCTAACCCACACTCTCAGGCACTGTGTTCCAGAGCCTAACCCCTGGATTAATTCGGCCTCACCCACACTCTCAGGCACTGTGTTCCAGATCCTAGCCCCTGGATTAATCCGGCCTACCCACATTCTCAGACACTGTGTTCCAGACCCTAACCCGTGGATTAATCCGGCCTATCACTGACTCTAAGACACTCTGTTTCAGACCCTAAACCCTGCATTAATCTGGCCTATCCCACACTCTCATAAACTGTATTACAGACTAAAACCCCTGGATTAATCCGCCCTATCCCATACTCTCAGACACTGTGTTCCAGACACTAACCCCTGGACTAACCGGGCCTATCCCACACTCTCAGGCACTGTATTCCAGACCCTAACACCTGGATTAATCCGGCCAATCCCACACCCTCAGACACTGTGTTCCAGACACTAACCCCTGGATTAATCTGGCCTATCCCACACTCTCAGGCACTGTGTTCCAGACCCTAACCACTGTCTTAATCCGGCCTACCCCACACTCTCAGACACTGTGTTCCAGGCCCAAACCCCAGGATTAATCCGGCCAATCCCACACAGTCAGGCACTGTGTTCCAGACCCTAACAGCTGGATTAATCCAGCCAAACCACACCCTCAGACACTGTTTTACAGACACTTAACCCTGGATTATTTCAGCCTATTCCACACTCTCAGACACTGTGTTCCAGATTATAACCTCTGGATTAATCCAGCCTATCCCACTCTCTCAGGCACTGTGCTCCAGACCCTAAATCCTTGAATTAATCTGGTCTATCCCACGCTTTCAGGCACTTTGTTCCACACCCTAACCACTGGATTAATCCAGCCTCCCCCACACTCTCAGGCAGTGTGTTCCACAACCTAACCCGTGGATTAATCCGGCCTATCCCACATTCTCAAGCACTGTATTCCAGACACTAACCCTTGGATTAAT
>NW_025160588.1:0-1539 GCF_004010195.1 Chiloscyllium plagiosum
TTCTGTAACAGCATGCGGGGTGGCTCTTCAGCATTTATTGCCTTGTGGTCTGGAGTCAGACCAGTTAAGGACGTAGTGAAACAGATGGGTTTTTCAGACAACGCATTTAGCATATTCTTAATTGTCGCAACCAGTAACAGTGAGGGCAACGGCACAGACTTGACGGTATCAACGTGAAAGTATATGTTAGATTGTGCAATGCCTCAGTAAAATGGGATGTGGGACGGAAAAGAGAGTTAGGGAGAGTTGGAGGGAGAGACATCTTCCAGAACTTTTGGGTTTAAATCCTGATATATGAAACGCAGAAACATCAGAGAAGGTGATTCGATGGAAAACACCTCCGTGAATATTATCATGTAAAACGATTAATTTCTTACCGTGTTTCACCAAAAGTAAAACTTTGAGAGAACTAACAGCCATGTCGTGGATTAGAGCCGAGGACGCTGCAATCACAACGCAGAACACGAATTACTAAATAGTTACAGCACTCGAACAGAGCACTTTTGCAAACTGCCACCAGTTTGTAGCAGAGGAAATGTCAGGGATTACTTAGATTAGATTAATTACAATGTGGAAACAGGCCCTATAAGTCCACACCGCCCCGCCGAAGCGCAACCCACCCATACCCCTACATTTACCCCTTATCTAACACTACGGGCAATTTTAACATGGCCAATTCACCTGACCTGCACATCTTTTGGATTGTGGGAGGAAACTGGAGCACCCGGAGGAAACCCACGCAGACACGGGGAGAACATGAAAACTCCACACAGGGAGAACGTACAATATCAGGCCTTAGCGACAGGCGTGTGGGAACTCAGAATGGGCTGAATCTTTAACTTTAACGTCCTCAGAGACTATGAAGATTCCATGAATGAGAGTATTGGAGAATGGGATTAATGACATTTTCCAAAGTCCTGGGACAGCGCAGGATATTATTGAAACGTATGTTTCAGAAGCATTACAGTTTAACATCGGCTACTCCATCACTTTGCCCACACAAGGCACTACCAACTGCTGCAGGCAATCACACATAATCCCAGTTCCAGACCCGGAATCGTAGAAACGGTGTGAAGCAGCCACGAAGATCCAATGGGAAATTGGGATGGAATGACAGGAGAGAGGCGCGTGTATTTCCGAGGGTGGGATTTCTCCTGGTCAAAAGCGGGACGGAACGGAATACTTGCCAACATTTATAGTATTATAGCCATAAGTAGTACATGTTGCCGAGACAGCCGATTGGCGCATCTAAAGGGTGTTGAGCCTTTAGCTTTGAGGTGGCAAGTATCGAAAATTCATTTTCCTATTTTGATCAGTGTTTTTGACATTGGCAGTAGCAGCTGCTTTTGCTCGCACCAGCTCAGAATCAGTTTCTTGTTCCCAGTAAATACTGCAACCTTGAGAATGTAGTGTTGTGGTTATATAATAAATTAGTCATCCTTGGGGACTCAGACACGGAACTGGTAATGCTAAAGTTCGACGAATAAAACCTGGAATTAAAGGCTTACCTCAGGAACAGAGAACATGACTTTAATTTCC